>NC_134358.1:545677219-545794719 GCF_048569485.1 Anomaloglossus baeobatrachus | reverse complement strand
TTGCCTGTTGTCCTGATGAAGGAAGCTGTGACTCCTGAAACGCGTCGACCTGTGCATGTTATTAAACAAGCATTAATCTCCTTCTGAATCCATCGAGTCCTTGGCGCGGATGCAAGACCCTTCCTCTATTACTCTCTGTTATCTGCCATCTCTTGGGGCTGCTGCCTGGACCCGGATTCCTATATGCCTGCATAGTGGTTGTGACTGTCACAACCATTATAGGTGAGTGTGATTCATTATTTCACCTCTTTCCCCACTGGGATAAGACCCTATTGCGCCTTTTCTTCCACAGTTCGTATTCAGACTACTGATGATGACACTCCGCCTGATGACTTGACCACTGACCTGCAAAGTGGTAATTCACAGGCATGCTAACAAGACTTAATCTCTGCTAGTCTGCTTGTTAGTCTCCTTTGATCACATGTTGTGGGGAAACTAATTATATCTGTTTGTCTCCTATATATGCTGGCTAGATCCTTCCTTCCATGCCAGCTATAGTTTATCTTAGCTGGTCTGGTGAGGTGTTGGGATTCAGACTATCTGGTGATTGCAGTACTTGTTGCTGAGTGCACTTGTGGAGTTAACGCTGGTTCTCTTTTTGTTGCTACCTTCCTGCTCTTGCTTTTCTCCTGATTTTGTCATTGTTTGTTCCTGTGTGTTTGCAGTGTGTCAGAGTTTTGGTTTTGGATTAAATGGGGACTGGCATCGGGCCAAGTATCAGGGGTCAGCGGGGGACTGATTTGCAAGTCCTCTCATCACTATTGAGAAACACAGGAACAAAACACAAAAAGACAGAACTTACAGCAGTTCAGACGTTTGTGACAAATAAATTGCAGACAAAGAAAAACTGCAACGTGCGCACAGCAAATCTGAATTCTCATAGACTTTGCTGGAAAGTCAAAAGAGAGAAGTTTCCAACAACAAAACTGCACCAAAATACATGGCAAAAAAATGCATTATGCGCATGAAGCCTTAGAGACAGCAGCAGGGAAGGTGAGAGGGTTGACCACAGATCTCCACAGTGTGGAAAATGGGAAAAGTATCTGCGGTGTCAGGGAGGGCAGAGAAAACAGTCTATAGAAAAGTAAGAAAGCGCTTAAAGAGTAAATAAGTGCAGGATAGAAGCTGTGCTGATATAGACAGACTTCTGTTGTGAATATCACCCGAGGGGGTATGGTTTGAAGCTCCCTCTGCCGTTCAGGACTGGGGATGAAGCTGACTGTGCCTCAACAGGTGTGGGAGTTAATTGGGAGTTTGGGAAGCCCAATTGCACATCAGCCTGGGTTGTATAGAAGAGCAGTGTCTGCTGGCTGGGGCTGGTAATAGATGTTTGTCCTCAGTCTCTGAATTGGCTTGTAGTTTGTCCTTCCATTTTTTCTGTGCCTGTCCAATTCCAGATAAGTTGCAAGTTAATTGCCTTATTGCCTGATCCACACATAAGGTTGTTTGTTTTCTTGCAGGAGAGGAATTGTCTTTCTGTTTTGATGATCATGGGGGTTCCCTCTCTGCAGACCCCACTGCAAGAAAAGGGAGATTCTCCCTGTTCTATTTGATTATTTGCACTTTTGTATTTCTTGTGGGTATTTTTTGGTATTTTGTTTCTCCCATTATTTACAAGAGTACCTGATATAGTGGGGAAGAGTCCGTGTGGTCTCAGTATTTTTCTTATCAGTAGATTGGTATTCTTCCGCAGGGTTCTTGCACTGGCCACAATCAGTTATCTGTCCTGTCCTATCTAGGAAGTCAGGCCTCGCCTTTGCTAATCTACATTTCCTATCTGTGTATTGTGTTTTCTTACATCACCGTTGGCTTTATATGTTGGGGGCTTGCTATTCCTTTGGGGACTACTCTGAGGCAAGAAAGGTTTCCTCATTTCTATCTGTGAGGTGTAGTAAGTTTCTCCAGCTGTGATGTCATGTCTAGGTGTGTTTAGGAATGCTCCACGGCTACTTCTAGCGTGGTCTGACAGATAGGGAATTGCGGTCAGCTCAGGTTCCAACTACTCGTGTTTTTTTCTGCTGATGGGATTTTTGTGATCGTACACGGTGACCAGATCATTACAGACTTCGCATCCAGCCTATATTACAGGGAAAGTCACTCCTATAAGAGGAAAATTTGAAAATCGGATCAGCCTGCAAACTACAGATCAGGGGGTCTGCAAAATAGCATTTATTGAGGTCTATACTTCCTTCTGCAATCAATATTTAACTTTAACAATTGTCTCCTACTTTGAAGAATTTTTTTCACCTCTTGTATTAAAATAATGATTTTTAAATTGTTTAAAAATTACATTGTACCAGTCTTTTTTCCCCATATATTTGCCTATTTTTTAATATGAGGATATGAATATTATATGTGAAATCTGGAACGTTGTAATTAAAGTAAGCGACACGTGAAATTCCCCGTTCTTTCTTCTACCTCTACACTGACATAAACATAAAACAAACACAGCTGGTATCTTTTGTATGTGCGCGCGCACGTCTGTTTGGTCGCTGAAGGATTTAGCTGGACAAACATCACAAAGAAGATAGCTGATTGCATTGAATTGCTAATCAAATATTCCTCCATGCAAGGGCAGCCGAAGATCAATTATTGCGAGATTTGAATAATTTAATGGGGGAGTCTGTATTTGGCTATATGCGTTTTTTGAATTAAATCATTAGGGATTAGATGGAGGGAAGGTTGGGGGGGTAGAAAGGTGGAGGGGATGTGATGCACTCTGCTCGCCCCCATTAACTAATGCTAGATTAAATATATCGTGACGGCGAGACCGTACCTTAAAGAGTTAAATTGATGAGACGAGCATCCAAAATCTCAGCGCGGCTGTTTACTTTGTGCTAATAATGCCAATCTGGCGCTGGGATTATCTTTGGCAACGACTAAGCAAATATCTCGAAGTAAAAAAAAAAAAAAAAAGACTTGCTTCTCCAATTCGTTTTTGGTGACTGCTGCATTTTTTTCCATTTTTTTTTTTTTATTAGTTACAATATTTCAAGAGGATGTACTTGCATCCAGAAACAGCGCCACACCTGTCCTCAGGTTGTGGGTGGTATTGCAGCTCAGCGCCATTCCTTTTAAGAAAAAGGAGTTGTAATACCAAACACAACCTGTGGATAGATGTGGCGCTGTTTTTTTTTTTTTTTGGAAGAAAGACATTTTTTCAATCCTGGACATATCTATTAAGCATACTGTCTGACCCTCTTCTCCCTGCTCTATGTACTCATCTGCACATGGCTTCTTAAAGGGGAACGGCAGTAAGTTGCTTTCTTATTACCTCTGAGAATAAAGGAGTGGGCATAATAAAATCTAACATGTCCCATTCCCTTCTCTTCCGGATATCTAATGAGAGATTCTTAAAGGGGAATGGCAGTAAGTTGCTGGCTTATTGCCTTTGGGAACCAAGGATTGGGCATAATGAAATCCAACATGTCCCATTCCAATATCTACTCAAAGAGAGTGGCTTGGCAGGGAGAACTCATCTGCACATGGATTCCTTAAAAGGGAGACAGCAGTAAGTTGCTGGCTTATTCCCTTTTAGAATAAAGGATTGGGCATAATGAAATCCAACATGTCCCATCCCAATATCTACTGAAAGAGAATGGCGGGGCAGGGAGTACTTATCTGTAAATGGATTCTTAAAGGAGAGATGGCAGCAAGTTGCTGGCTTATTCCCATTGAGAACAAAGGATTGGGCATAATGAAATCCAACACGTCCCATCCCAATATGTACTGAAAGAGAGTGGCAGGGCAGGGAGTACTTATCTGCTCATGGATTCTTAAAGGGGAGACGGCAGTAAGTTGTTGAATTTTTCCCATTGAGAACAAAGGATTGGGCATAATGAAATCCAACATGTCCCATCCCAATATCTACTGAAGAGAGAGTGGAGGGGCTGGTAGTACTCACCTGCACATAGATTCTTAAAGGGAGACGGCAGTAAGTTATCTTATTCCCTTTGAGAACAAAGGATTGGGCAAAATGAAATCCAACATGTCCCATCCCCTTCTCTTCCCAATATCTACTGAAAGAGTGGTGGGCCAGGGAGTACTCAGCTGCATATGGATTCTTAAAAGGGAGACATCAGTAAGTTGCTGGCTTTTTTCCTTTGAGAACAAAGGATAGGGCATAATGAAATTCAACATGTCCCATCCCTTACTCTTCTCAATATCTACAAGAGTCTCTGGAGTTGAGGGGGCACAGAAAGGGTGGGGGGAAGCATACACTGGATGTCTGTCCCTATCCAATGTTACCATCCTGGGCTCTTTTCCCTCTTGTCCAATAGCAAAGCATGTGGGCAGTACTGTATGGTTACCAAGTTCTTTTCTATTGGCTGTCAGATTAGGATATCCTATCAGCCAATCAGAAAAGCAGTTACTGTTTGAAGGGGTTAAAAGGAAAACAGAAAAGAGAAAGCAAAAATGGGATAGGTGGACTGTCTTAAAGGGGCGACCTTACACTTTTTTACTTCCTCCCATGCCCAGGAGCTGTGGTATGATCAGACTATGTTCCTGTACAGTCAGACACTGCCATTACACAGTACACAGCAGGGACACATATATAAGATTATCTCAGCACAGAAACATTTTTTTTTTTTTTTTATAAATACATCCAATTGTGGAAATTATTATTATTCCAAGATCTATTGATTAAAATTAACTTTGCTCTTGTGAAAACCTCTTTAATTACTGTAGTGGCCAATTAGGGGACATTATTATTATTAAAGTAATATATTATTCACAATTAACTGTACATTATATACAGAGCTCCTTTGTATAATGTTACCAGTGATCACTGTATTACCTGTTTATTATACACTATATTCATAGTTATAATGGATTTAATTGTAATATTAGTTTTATTAGATTATGATTTTTATTTATGATCGATATGATACTATTCATTCGCTATGTGGTGATAATATGTGGTCTGGCCATGGTTACATAGTTACTTAGGTTGAAAAAAGACCTAGGTCCATCTAGTTCAACCTTCCTCCACCAGTTCTACATTTAGTCACTAAGTCATTTATAACCAACAATGTTTTGTGTACTGAGGAAATCATCCAGCCCTTTTTTAAAAGCTGTTATAGTATCTGCTATTACTACCTCTTGTGGTAGGGCATTCCACAGTCTGACTGCTCTAACTGTAAAGAACCCTTTCCTATTTAGCTGTTGGAATCGCTTTTCTTCCACTCGCAGTGAGTGCCCCCTGGTCCTTAGTATTGTCTTTAGAAGAAATAAGTCATGTGCCAGTCCTTTATATTGACCACACATGTATTTATACATATAAATGAGATCTCCTCTGAGACGTCTTTTTTCTAAGCTAAACATATCTAACTTTTTCCTCCTCTCCTCATACGGGCGGCCTCCATTACTCATCATACGGGCGGCCTCCATTCCTTGTAGTAGTTTAGTTGCCCGCCTTTGAACTGACTAACTTCTGAATGTCCTTTTTAAAATGTGGAGCCCAAAACTGGATCCCGTATTCCAGATGTGGCCTTACAAGTGATTTATAGAGGGGTAACAATACGTTGGGATCACGGGATCTAATCTCTCTTTTTATACACCCTAAAATCTTGTTTGCTTTAGCAGCTGCTGCCTGACATTGAGTGCTGCTGCTCAGCTTATTTGTAATGAGAATACCCAAGTCCTTCTCCTGTTCTGTAGTCCCGAGTTTACTTCCATTTAATGTATACGCAGCTATAGGATTACTCCGTCCTAGGTGCATTCCTTTACATTTATCAACATTAAATCTCATTTGCCAAGTATCTGCCCATTCTGACATCTTATCCAGATCTTTTTGTAATATTGTACTATCAAGGTCAGTTTTTAATATCCTACATAGTTTGGTGTCATCGGCAAAGACTGACACTGTACTATCAATCCCATCCACAAGGTCATTAATAAAGAGATTAAAAAGAATCGGTCCAAGCACAGATCCCTGCGGCCCCCACTGCTGACTATAGCCCATTTAGAGAATGTACCATTTATGACTACTCTTTGTTTCCTATCTTTTAGCCAATTCCTTACCCAGTTGTATATTGTGTCCCCTAGTCCTTGCTTCTGGAGCTTTAGTATAAGGCTATTATGTGGTACAGGATCAAATGCCTTTGCAAAGTCCAAATAAATCACATCAGCTGCATTACCAATATCCAGGTTTGAACTTACCCCCTCATAGAACCCCAACAGGTTGGTTAGACACGACTTATCTTTCATGAATCCATGCTGTTTGTCAGTTATCATATTTTCTGCAATATATTTTTGCATGTCATCCCTTAAAATGCCCTCAAAAACTTTGCATACTACTGATGTCAGGCTTACTGGACGGTAGTTGCCTGGATCTACCCTCTTACCTTTCTTAAATATCGGTACCACATCAGCAATCCTCCAATCCTGAGGCACCAACCCTGTTACAAGTGAGTCTAAAAAGATGAGATACAGCGGTCTGTCGATTACGGAGCTCAATTCCCTCAATATTCGTGGATGAATGCCATCTGGCCCTGGGGATTTGTCAATGTTTAATTTACTCAGACGTAGGCGTACTTCATCTTGTGTTAAATTAATTATATCGGGTGGTGAACTTTGATTTTTCACTTGTTGAATGATCCCTGGTACAGTCAGTTCCTTGGTGAATACAGATGAGAAATGCCTATTTAATATCTCAGTCTTTTGTTTGTCCTCTATAACTAACTTGTTATTATATTTTAAGGGGCCGATACTATCCTTTGTTTTCCTTTTGGCATTAATGTATTTATAAAAGGTTTTGGGATTTATTTTAATGTCATTGGCGATTTTTGTTGGTGGTATTTCTCCCTTGTATATGGTCCTAGTCGGTCACTATGTGTTCTTCTTATGGTGTGGTGGTATTTCTCCCTTGTATATGGTATTATTCCGTCACTATGTGGTCTGGTTATGATTTGGTGGTATTTCTCTCTTGTATATGGTACTATTTAGTCACTATGCGATGTGCTTATGGTGTGGTGGTATTTATCCCTTTTGACTATTTGGTCACTATGTGGTAGTAATATGTGGGCTGGTCATGGTGTGGTGTTATTGGTTTTTCGTATGTAGTATTATTTGTTCATTATGTGGTAGTAATATGTGGTTTGGTTATGGTGTTGTGGTATTATTCCCTTGTATGTGCTATTACTTGGTAACTATATGGTGGTAATATGTGATCTGGTTATAGTGTGGAAGTATTTGGCCCTTAAAGTGGTATTATTCTGTCACTATATGGTGGTAATATGTGATCTGGTTATGGTGTAGCAGTATTTGGCCCTTGAAAGTGGTATTATTCGGTCACTATATGGTGGTAATATGTGGTCTGGCATGGTGTGGCAGTATTTCACTTTTGTATGTGGTATTACTAGGTCACTATGTGGTAGTAATATGTGGTCTTGTCACGGTGTGTCAGTATATCGCACATATGCAGCTTGTGGCTGCTGAGGTCAGAGATTAGGTGCAGCAAACAGTTGAGGTGATAGAAGCACAGGTGCTGTTACGTCACCGCCGGAGTCTGCTCCAGCGACTTCTGCTCCGATCGCCAGGCGACGCCGTGTTCCTGCCGTGGATGGTGCTGGTGATGGGAGAGAAGTCGATGCCAGCGGCACCAGTGGGCGCAGGGTCCAATCATCCACTGGGCTGGGTTAGCTTGGGATCTGCAGTACCGCTGGCTGACTTTGGGTGGCATGTGTCTTCCAGCTGAAGATGCCAGCGTTCAGATACAGCCAATGGGAAGACACCACACCCTTTTTATTTCCCCTCCTGTCACATGATCACTGCCAGATATAGTTCTGATTTTCCTGGCTCCTGTTACGTCCTATTCTGTTGGTGATTCCTGTGTTGACTTCTGCGTGTTTTTGACTACCCTTCTGCCTACTGTTTTTGTACCTTGCTGCCCGACCCGGATCTGACCTCTGCTACGTTTGCTGACTAAGTCACTGCCTGCCGATTCTGTCCCTGTTCCGCAATTCCTGGTTTCACCCTGCCTGACTACTACTCTCATCGGACTGCAGCCTTCCACAGGTAGTGATCTCCAGGGTCCTGTGTAATTCCAAATCCCTGTATAGGGGTTAAAGGGTTTCAGGGTTCTGGGGGTCCTACTTTGTGAGTGGCTTCCCTCTAGTCTGTCCATTACAGGCCGTCTGAGTCTGTGGATCCAGGCAGGCGTTACAGGTGCTCATCCTTTATAATTTAAGCTGGATTTCTTTGGTACTAATTTTCAAAACTTGTAGAAACCCCTTTAATGCTATTCACCATACTAAGAAGTGACCGGTGCAATGTGGACCTGACAAGAGGCAATGAGACTATACATAAAGACACAAGTAGGGTAAGAAGGGGAAAGCGCCTTTACTTTTAGTTACAGATACTGATATTTTATGGTTAAGGAAAGTGAGAAAAAATGGGTATGGTTAACAAAATGGGTGTGGCTTTAACATGAGCGTGGGTTTTAAATGGGCATGGCTTTCTAACACAAACCGGGAACCTGTTGTTAAAAATTTGAATCTCACCCCTGGTCGAAGGGACACTCCTTACACATTAGATGGTTGCTCAGTCTCACCAAAACTGTTCGCTTCAGCTAACATTAACCCATTCTTTATGGCCACCATTAAATAGGAACTTTTATGCCACATTCTTGATTCTTCCAAAAATAACAATAATTTTTTAAAACTAAATTTAGAATAAAACATGACCTATTGTTGTCACGGGATTTCTGGCAATAGAAGGGCACAATGTTTGGCTGCGCAAAATGCTCCCTGACTTTCAATTGTTCCTGCTCTTAGTGTTCATTGTAATAGGTCTCTTTCCTCCTGGGTTTTCATCTCTCCTTTAGGACCCAGCAGGAGCGCGCCTTCCACCCAGCTGCTGATCATTACCATTCCCTTGGTGCTTAAATACTCCCATCTTCCCTGAACTGGTGCTGGGGATATTATTCAGTTCTTTCTGGCTCTGGTTGCAAGCAGGTGGCTTGTACTTATCGGAGGTATCGGTGCTTAAAACTTTGCTGAACTTCTACCTGAGTCATCTGTGGATAAGTAGTTCATGCTTTTTCCTCAGTGTATCCTCCTTTAGCGTTTTGTGGGGTTGTTAAAGAGCTCATCCCATCCGTTCCCTGTTTAGGGTCCAGCACTAGGGATACCTAGGGTCAGGTATCCGGCTCGGCGCAGAGGTGCAGAACCTATCTAGCGTGGTGAGGGACCCCAGGGACCAGCGGTAGGTTTGGTCAGGGGTCACCATCTCTCTCTTCCCTTCCCTTTCGCGTGGTACCTCCCCATATCTAGCGTGACATTTGTGGTCTATTACACAGGACAGTTTTGAAAAAAATCCGAATTTGTGGCAGGTATGTGATTGATGTTTAGACATCCCTTAAAGGGGAACTTCATAAAGACAAACTATCTTTAAATTTCATGTAAGGGGACGATAGACAAACTGAATTCAATTTAATTAACTAAGGGAATTACTAACATGTATAGATATTTTTTTTCCCATTTTATAATTGTCCATTGCCTTTAATTCTTAGCACATATTCCCGACCGGTCTGTATCAGTTGACGGTTTGCTCCATGGTCTGTATCGGTTGACGGTTTGCTCCATGGTCTGTATCGGTTGACGGTTTGCTCCATGGTCTGTATCGGTTGACGGTTTGCTCCATGGTCTGTATCGGTTGACGGTTTGCTCCATGGTCTGTATCGGTTGACGGTTTGCTCCATGGTCTGTATCGGTTGACGGTTTGCTCCATGGTCTGCATCGGTTGACGGTTTGCTCCATGGTCTGCATCGGTTGACGGTTTGCTCCATGGTCTGTATCGGTTGACGGTTTGCTCCATGGTCTGTATCGGTTGACGGTTTGCTCCATGGTCTGTATCGGTTGACGGTTTGCTCCATGGTCTGTATCGGTTGACGGTTTGCTCCATGGTCTGTATCGGTTGACGGTTTGCTCCATGGTCTGTATCGGTTGACGGTTTGCTCCATGGTCTGTATCGGTTGACGGTTTGCTCCATGGTCTGTATCGGTTGACGGTTTGCTCCATGGTCTGTATCGGTTGACGGTTTGCTCCATGGTCTGTATCGGTTGACGGTTTGCTCCATGGTCTGTATCGGTTGACGGTTTGCTCCATGCTCTGTATCGGTTGACGGTTTGCTCCATGGTCTGTATCGGTTGATGGTTTGCTCCATGCTCTGTATCGGTTGACGGTTTGCTCCATGGTCTGTATCGGTTGACGGTTTGCTCCATGGTCTGTATTGGTTGACGGTTTGCTCCATGCTCTGTATCGGTTGACGGTTTGCTCCATGGTCTGTATCAGTTGACGGTTTGCTCATGGTCTGTATCGGTTGACGGTTTGCTCCAGGCAGTGGATGAGTTTCTTACTTTCCCAATTATCTGAATCCATTTCAGTGGCTCATACACTTGATGTAACTCGTTATTAGTGAGTGATCACGAGGTTTCGCCACAACACAAGGCGAGTTCCGGTCTCCCACATTTATACACCGGCTCCGGACCCCCTTTCTGTCCCCGATACAGACTATGTTAGCACTCCTCCTCATCGGAGGTTGCTCTATATAAGTTTTTAAGATGTTTGTCTCTAAATTGATGAAGCAGAAGCAAGCAGTTAATACAAGGTCCCAAGACGCCCGACTGATTAAAGTATTTCCCTATGTAAAAGCAAAAAAGCGTCTTAATTATCTGAAGAAAACTCACAGCTCGAGCTAATGAAGTGATACATTATGAAGCTTTGTTATGCAATATTCATGATGGAGATGCCAACTTTGTACCAGAAGCAACACAGAACATCTCCCTGAATTCACAAATATTTTATGGCGCAGGAACACTGTAGGGTGCGGGGAGGTCTCCGTTGCACTTCCCCCTAGTGCTGGAAGGGTTAATGAAATACTGTAAGTCAATGATATTAAAGAGGAATGACACCCAAAATGAAAAAGTAGGATTGGGTATCCAACCCTGGATTTGACGCCATCCCACAATATGCTGACTTAAGGGCAGGGTATGAGATGTTGAAGATGGCAGAAGACATTTGGGGGGGGGGGTGCCACCCCTGCAGCGGTCGAACCGCTCGGATCCGGGGGTGATTATTAGTGGCTCGAGGGTCTCCGGACCCAGAGGCCACACTCGAATGCAGAGGGGGGTATTTACAGGGGAGATATAGTTTGTGATGCCACCCGTGGTGTACGGTAATTGGGAGTATCGCCGTTGCCATTGGGAGTACCGGGGGCGGATGGAGTGGGGCAGCAAGGTGTCGTGGCCCTCCACGGGTAGGGGAAGGCCCCGGAACTCGGTGGGATGCCGTGGGATGCAGGGGTCACTCAGGTACTCACTCAGTCAATAAGCAGACGCGGACAACCAGGTAAACCAAATCTCGGGGTATCGCTGCTGCTTGAGGGGAGCACATCCAGGTTCCGTCTCCTATAGTGTTGCCTGGTGATCCGTGACCTGCCTCCTGGCACTAAGTTTAACTTCAACGTGGTGCCCCAGTTGTCTGAAACTTGCCGGACCCCACTCCCCACTGTGGCTAAGTGTGGGAGCCTGCTCTCAGGGCTCACGCTTGGGATTTTCTGGACCGTTTGGTTGGAAGGCCCTATCCCTCTCATTGCGCTAGTGCCCCGATTCTGGAGCAGGTGGGAACAGATCATAAAGGCTACGTTCTCCTCATGTTAATTGCTGGGTTGCCTGAAGCTTCTCCCTGACCTAGGGTCCGTGTATCCCGCCGTGCCTTCAGTCCCGGACTGGTGACAGTGCCAGGCTGCTGACCGTCCTCCTTGACAGGTCTAGGCACCCACAATCCCCTGTGACCTGGGGTCCGTGTGTCCCGCCGTGCCTTCGGTCCTGGACTGGTGACAGTGCCAGGCTGCTGACCGTCCTCCTTGACAGGTCCAGGCAAATAGCCACAATCCCCTGCGACCAAGGGTCCGACTCCTGTAAGTCCAGACCACCGTCTGCAACCTAGACAGCGTCTCTTGGGAGCCACCACTCCCAACCTCCTCTTACTCACTCTCCCACTACAGACTGACTACACTCCTCACTTCCCCTCCCTGACCCCCCAGGTGGGCGACTCTATTCCACTCAAGCCGTCCACTGGTGTATCTGGTGGGTGTGGTGCAGTGTGTATCTAGGATTTGATTTGCTGTTGGAGGCAACACCATAAGATAGGGACCCAGAACCATGAGGGACTTGGAATACTGCATGGAAGGGCAGTTTGTGCAGTACCCTGTGACGACCTGATAGTCCAGGGGCGTCACAGTAGGACTGTGAAGTTTCCATTACACACAAAGCTGCATTACCCAATTTTCTGAAAATGCTGAGCCTGGTGAGGGGTTCCCTCTCCCCAATTCATCATTTGACTGTGCCAGTTATGGTTGTTGTAGTGGAACAGTCTTGGGTCCAGCCAACGACCATATGGCCAACATTCTAAGGACGGAAATCCAAGAGACGCATAACCGTGGTGTGCAAATTATGTTTCTGACCATGCCTTTTTTTTATTGGGCATACCCCTTCTACATCCATTTAAAGGGAACCTGTCACCATATTTGGTGACTATAAGCTTCAGCCAACACCACTGGGCTCTTATATATACTGCATTCTAACATGCTGTATATAAGAGCCCAGGCTGCTGTGTAGAACCTAAAAATCACTTTATAATACTCACCTAAATAGTCGGTGCGGAGTAGATGGGTCAGATGGGTGTCTCCATTCTCCGGGTGTGGCGCCTCCTCTTTCGGCCATCTTTGTCCTCCTTCTTCTGAATCCTGGGTGCATGACGCGTCCTACGTCATACACATGCGCCGGCACTGAGGTCCTGCGCAGGAGCACTTTGATCTGTCCTGAGCATGGCAGTTCAAAGTATTGTAGTGCGCCTGAGCGGTCTGGACTCTTATATACAGCATGTTAGAATGCTGTATATAAGAGCCCACTGGTAGTGGCCGCAGCTTATAGGGGACAAATCTGGTGACAGGTTCCCTTTAACTTCCTTTGCCCACTGAATGGGCATGGGTTCCAGATTATGAGATTTGAAAACTCCTCCAGGGGGCCTAGAAGATCTTACGTTTTCATGGGAGCCTCTTGAGAGTTGGCAAACATAAGATAGACCCACCAATTTACAATATTACGAGCACTGCAAAGAAAACAGCAGCCCCCAAAGCACAAATAGGACTTGATTAAATTATTGTGCCAGGACTAAACAAATTGGTGTCTGTTACCCTCTCCTAACCCCTTTTCATGACCCTTGCATCTATGAACTTACTTGCAGTGTAGGTACATGAGAAGAGATGATTAGGTTCTTAAGAACCAATAGCAAAGAAGATGGGACCAACCATTGCTGGACTCATCCAGTGCCTCCCATAGGTTTGGTACCTCTACAGTTAAGACCAGTATCCATCCACTCTCTAAAAAAAAAAAAACACATCTGCAGGTTTTTCCCTCCGCTCTCTATAAAGCCATAGCGGCAGGTTTTTCCCTCCGCTCTCTATAAAGACACATCTGCAGGTTTTTCCCTCTGCTCTCTAAAAAGGCACATCTGCAGGTTTTTCTCTCCGCTCTCTATACAGACACAGCTGCAGTTTTTTACCTCCACTCTCTATACAGACACAGCTTCAGGTTTTTTTCTCCACTCTATAAAAAAACATCTGCAGGTTTTTCCCTCTGCTCTCTATAAAGACACATCTGCAGGTTTTTCTCACTATTTGCCGTGAAATTAGAATAAATCTTTCCAGTTTTAAGACAATTAGGAACCAAAATTATTTATATTTGCCAAAAGTCAGAATAATGAGAGAGATAATATTTTAAGGCATTTTTATTCCTTTCTGCACAGTGAAAAGTTTCCCTCCGTGTCATTAGTATTTGGTGGCATTGCCCTTACACTGTGTGACTTGGGTCACACATTTTGGATCTCCTTCCACAAGCTTCTCACAATAGTTGGTGGAATTTGGGCCGATTCCTCCTGACAGAACTGGTGTATCTGAGCCATGTTTGCAGGTCGCCGCTCTCACCGACCTTTTCAGGTTTGCATATAAATTTTCAATAGGACTGAGATCAGGGCTTTGTGATGGCCACTCCAAAACATTGACTTTGTTATCCTTATGCCACTTTGTAACCAGTTTGGCAGTAGCTTCGGGTCATTAACGATTTGGAAGACCCAAGTTTTAAGTTCCTGGCTGATGTCTTGAGATGTTGCTTCAGTATGGCCACATAGTCTTGTTTCCTCATGATGCCATCTATTTTGTTAAGTGCACAGGTCCCTCCTGTAGCAAAACAACTCCACAACATGATGCTGCCGCCATCGTGTTTCACAGTTGGGATGGTGTTCTTAGGCTTCAAAACTTCTCTTTTTTTCCTCGAAATTTAAAGGTCATTATTGCCAAACAGTTCAATTTTAGTTTTGTCTCACCATAGGACACGTCTCCAAAAAGTAAGGTCATTGTTCTTGTGTACATTTGCAAACATTAATCTGTCTTTTTTATGTTTCTTTTGCAGTAATGTCTTCTTCCTGACAGAGCGGCCTTTCAGCCCATGTTGATCCAGTATTTGTTTCACTGTGGATAATGACACAATCTTACCAGCTTCCTCCAGCATCTTCACAAGGTCTTTAGCTTTTGTTCTTGGGTTGATATGCACATGTCTGACCAAAGCACATCCTTCCTGAGTGGTATGATGGCTGGACATTCCCATGTTGTTTGTACTTATGTATAATTATTTGTACAGATGAACGAGGCACCTTCAGGTATCTGGAAATTGCACCCAAGGATGAACCAGACTTGTGTAAGTCCACAATTCTCTTCCTGAGATCTTGGCTGATTTCTTTTGACTTTCCCATGACGCTACACAAAGAAGCCGTGTGTTTCAGGTGTGCATTAAAATACATACACAGGTGTGTCTCTAATTAACTCAGATGTTGCCAATAAACCTATCAGAAGCTTCCAAAGACATGACATCATATGGGCTGTCCCATATTGTTTAAAGGCATAGTGCTCTTCGTATATGTAAAGTAATAAAAATGCCTTAAAACAATCTCTCTCTCATTATTCTGGCATTTGGCAAACATAAATAATTTTGGTTCCTAATTGTCCTAAAATGGGAAAGGTTTATTCTGATTTCATGTCAGATAGTGAGAAAAACCTGCAGATGTGTCTTTCTAGACAGGAAGGGAAAAACCTGCAGATGTGTCTTTATAGAGAGGAAGGGAAAAACCTGCATATGTGTCTTTATAGAGAGCGGAGGGGGAAAACCTGCAGATGTGTTCTTAGATAGTGGATGGAAACTTCCTGTCTCAACTGTATGTGAACACTGCAGCCAATCACTTGTCTCAGTTGCCAGCTGAGGCCAGTGATTGGCTGCAGAGATCACGTGGATGTACACGACATCATCAATAGTGCAGTGTAATTTGGAGGGGACCACCGGGGAAGATGAAAGATTTAACAGTGAGTACTCCTTTTTTATTTTATAACTCTTCCTGCTGTTACATTTTTTAAAAAAAAAAAATCCTGCATAACCCCTTTTTAAGAGTAACTAAACTTTTAAACATTTTTTTTTTCACGTTTTGGAAGTACTTGAATTGAGACCCCCAACAATCGATTAATAGACCCCCAGACAGTGAGCAGCTCAGTAGACAGGCGTGCACATAGAAATAGATGATGAGACGCATACTCTTCGGGGGTCTATTAAGCAATTTGTGAGATTTTTAGGATTCGACCCCCGACTGATCTGCAGGCAATTATGTGCCTGCCAAATTTGAAAAATTTTTTTTTTTTTTCTTCAAAGTTTAGCTTCTCTTTATATGAAGTGCTTGACTATAGCAAAGGTGAGGAGCAAAGAAGGACTTGGAAACTGTAGATACAGGTTTAGGGAAAGACAAGAGGTTCCATAAAATAGTTATTCCAGAAAGAGGGGGAAATTCAGATGTTTCATTTTAGCTACTAAAAATTATCATGTACCCACCGTAGCGGGGGTCAGATAGCGGAGACTCCCACCAATAGCCAGGAGATGGCTTTCTAAACATGACCGATCTGTGGATAGGTGAGAACTCGTGATGAGTGGCCACTACAATGCATGAGTGAGTATTACTGGTAACCAGCAGTTGGACATTCGGATAGGCTCATTTCGAGTACTGAGTATAATAGAAGTCAATTGGGAATGTAAGCATTTTTCTGGCAAATCTTCCGAAAAATGATAGAGTTCCCCATTGATTTCCGTTATACTGGGGAACTCGAGTTGCGCCCATCCGGGCATTGATTGCTCGCTACGAATACCACTATGCATGGTAGTGCCCGCTCATCACTAGTTACGAGTACTGAGCACCTGAGCATGGTAGTGCCCCCTCATCACTAGTTACGAGTACTGAGCACCCGAGCATGGTAGTGCCCCCTCATCACTAGTTACGAGTACTGAGCACCCGAGCATGGTAGTGCCCGATCATCACTAGTTACGAGTACCGAGCCCCCGAGCATGGTAGTGCCCACTCATCACTAGTTACCAGTACTGAGCACCCGAGCATGGTAGTGCCCCCTCATCACTAGTTACGAGTACTGAGCACCCGAGCATGGTAGTGCCCGATCATCACTAGTTACGAGTACCAAGCCCCCGAGCATGGTAGTGCCCCCTCATCACTAGTTACCAGTACTGAGCACCCGAGCATGGTAGTGTTTACTCATCACTAGTTACCAGTACTGAGCACCCGAGCATGGTAGTGTTTACTCATCACTAGTTACGAGTACTGAGCACCTGAGCATGGTAGTGCCCGCTCGTCACTAGTTACGAGTACTGAGCACCCAAACATGGTAGTGCCCGCTCATCACTAGTTACAAGTACTGAGCACCCGAGCATGGTAGTGCCCGCTCATCACTGGTTACGAGTACTGAGCACCCGAGCATGGTAGTGCCCGCGCATCACTAGTTACGAGTACTGAGCACCCGAGCATGGTAGTGCCCGCTCATCACTAGTTACAAGTACTGAGCACCCGAACATGGTAGTGCTCACTCATCACTAGTTACTAGTACTGAGCACCCGAGCATGGTAGTGCTCACTCATCACTAGTTACGAATACTGAGCACAAGAGCATGGTAGTGCCCGCTCATCACTAGTTACCAGTACTGAGCACCCAAGCATGGTAGTGCTCGCTCATCACTGGTTACCAGTACCGAGCTCCTGAGCATGGTAGTGCCCGCTCATCACTAATTACGAGTACTGAGCACCTGAGCATGGTAGTGCTCATCCATCACTAGTTAACAGTACCGAACACCTGAGCATGGTAGTGCATCACTTATGTGAACCTGAAATTACTGGGAGCAGAGGGTGCTGATGTCACACCCAGGTCCGGCTGCCTGAAGAACCCAAGTGGTTCCTCTGCCGTATGAAAAGACACCAATGTTATAAGATGCACAGGGTCGGTGTTGGAGTCCTTATTATAGATGTTGCACATTGAGCATTTAACCACTGAACTTGTCCCATAATTAACCGCTTGTGCACAATGGGGAAGGCAATTGATGGGCAGAGGGCAATAAATGGGTATTGTCTTCAAAAACACCACTAGCCGTGGTGCAGCGACCATTTAATCACATCCCCGAGTGTGCACTTTAACTAGAGGAGGCGGCAGGAATAGATCTGATGTCTCACACTGACAATGACACACATCGCTTGTATCTGTGCCGCGTCGTCCAACGCTAAATCCGTGCTAACCAGCTGGAGGAGGCTTTGAAACCGAGTGGAATCCATCTATCGCTGTACACACAGCGAGATCCAGAACACAGTTGTCAATAACTGGTAATGAGCACAAAATCCGTTAAGGAGAACACAGTGGGGAAAGGATTCTGCAATTCTGGATATGTTACATCTGTATTTTGCTCTTGTTTGAAGAACATGAGAATCGAATGCTGTTGCCTAAACTCAAAGTCATTATGATGTGACTGCGATGCTGTGGCTTCCATCCCGGCAGATGTAGGCACTCGCCGTAGCAGTCGGCCGCGTCAATTACCGGTCACTTTACATTCTGTTACCAGCAGTGACTAATCTGACTATAGGGCGACGAGGAGAAGCATTGTTTTCGACATTGTGGAATGACATAATTAAGAAGAAGTCAACAAGTGAGAGGCGCCCAGGGAGCGCTGCTCTGGTAAATTGCTCCCGACAACTTTGCGGGGGAAGATCATCCGGTAATTTCTATCAGAAAAATAATTCTGCCATCTCAATTTCATAAACTGACATTTGTGCCGCTGGGAAAAAGTAGAAGTCACAGGAAGAACATGCAACAGAGTAATAATATGGCGGGGCAGCGGCTCAAGGAAGAAATCTTCCATACAAATATGACTCTTGAACAACTTTGCAAATTTTTCCGACACAAAGTAACAATTCATGAGCGAGCGTGCTTCCTTCATAAATCTCTGCATTGTGCTCTCCTCCAGTTATTCCTCCTGGAAATGTATGAATTAGTTGAAAACTGATAAGTTCCATCTCCTACTGTATGTAATAAGGGAGGTTCTGATCACTCTCGAATTGCTGTGGACCAAACTAAGCCATCTGGAAGTTACGCCTCCCCTCCTGGATATATAGGAGTCACACCAGCGACTGAGGCAGGCAGTGCTATGGTGGGCGGTAAGCCATTGCTATTGTTGTGGCAGGCACTGTTATGGTGGGCTGCGGCAGGCACTGCCATGGTGTGCAGAAGGCATTGCTATTGTTGTGGCAGGCACTGCCATGGTGGGCTGCGGCAGGCACTGCCATGATGTGCAGAAGGCATTGCTATTGTTGTGGCAGACACTGCCATGGTGGGCTGTGGCAGGCACTGCCATGATGTGCAGAAGGCATTGCTATTGTTGTGGCAGGCACTGCCATGGTGGGCTGCGGCAGCCACTGCCATGGTGCTGCCATGGTGGGCTGCGGCAGCCACTGCTATGGTGGGCGGAAGGAATTGCTATTGTTGTGGCAGGCACAGTTATGGTGGGCTGCGGCACGCACTGCCATGGTGGGCTGCGGCAGTCACTGCCATTGTGTGCTGCGGCAGTCACTGCCATGGTGGGCTGCGGCAGGCACTGCCATGGTGGGCTGCGGCAGGCACTGCCATGGTGGGCTGCGGCAGGCACTGCCATGGTGGGCTGCGGCAGGCACTGCCATGGTGGGCTGCGGCAGGCACTGCCATGGTGTTCAGAAGGCATTGCTATTGTTGTGGCAGGCACAGTTATGGTGGGCTGCGGCAGCCACTGCCATGGTGGGCTGCGGCAGGCACTGCCATGGTGGGCTGCGGCAGGCACTGCCATGGTGGGCTGCGGCAGGCACTGCCATGGTGGGCTGCGGCAGGCACTGCCATGGTGGGCTGCGGCAGGCACTGCCATGGTGGGCTGCGGCAGGCACTGCCATGGTGGGCTGCGGCAGGCACTGCCATGGTGTTCAGAAGGCATTGCTATTGTTGTGGCAGGCACAGTTATGGTGGGCTGCGGCAGCCACTGCCATTGTGGGCTGCGGCAGCCACTGCCATGGTGGGCTGCGGCAGGCACTGCCATGGTGGGCTGCGGCAGGCACTGCCATGGTGGGCTGCGGCAGGCACTGCCATGGTGGGCTGCGGCAGGCACTGCCATGGTGGGCTGCGGCAGGCACTGCCATGGTGTTCAGAAGGCATTGCTATTGTTGTGGCAGGCACAGTTATGGTGGGCTGCGGCAGCCACTGCCATTGTGGGCTACGGCAGCCACTGCCATTGTGGGCTGCGGCAGGCACTGCCATGGTGGGCTGCGGCAGGCACTGCCATGGTGGGCTGCGGCAGGCACTGCCATGGTGGGCTGCGGCAGGCACTGCCATGGTGGGCTGCGGCAGGCACTGCCATGGTGTTCAGAAGGCATTGCTATTGTTGTGGCAGGCACAGTTATGGTGGGCTGCGGCAGCCACTGCCATTGTAGGCTGCGGCAGCCACTGCTATTGTGGGCTGCGGCAGCCACTGCCATGGTGTGCAGAAGGCATTGCTATTGTATTGGCAGGCACTGTTATGGTGGGCTGCGGCAGCCACTGTCACGGTGGGCTGCGGCAGGTACTGTCACGGTGGGCTGTGTCAGGTCCTATGCTTAGCACCCTGTGGTAAAGTACCAGTTTTGTTAACAATTACTAGGAAAGCGACGACTCACAGCAAAATCATACAAGGAAAAAAGTAATGGTTTGAACAAGGCAATTCATGTATATTTCCAGAAATTTCCCCCCCCGCGGTCCTAGAAGATTCTAGAAGGAGACTTACTTGTTCCAAGCTTGTCGGAGATTCTTCGGGCCGTACTGTGTAAACCGATCTGTAAGACACAAAGAGGTCAAGGGATAAATCAGAAAGATCAAAAGAAGCAGCTTATTTGTGGCACCCCTGAGGCTTCAGTCGCCACAGGGTATTGCATCTGACTTAAGGTGCAATTCTCATCCTGGGTAAGGGAGAAGTTGACCACTGGTTTTCACTTACACAACACACACAGCTCAGGTACTTTCCCGCTGGAACTGGGCTAAAAATGGTCACCATAACAACAGGTTATTCCCAGCCAACAGTGAGTCATCAGGAAGGTGGGCGCAGCACAGGGGAAGTGAGAGAATACACAGTTTTTTACCTCAGAATAGTCTGAGACTCAGAACAACACAATCGCTGTGGAGAGTGCTTCAGAGCTTCCACAGTTAGGACCGGGCAGACTGGAAGGAGCAGGAGACGACCGGTGGAGCTGTAGGACACAGGCGTAAATACGGTCGCTGAGGGGAGAGCTTAGTTGCTCTCTCGGGACTGGAGCAGTTCAGGGTACGGAGCCCTAGGGTGGCGTATACTTCAAGTTGCGCCACCAGCATCTGCCGGAAAGGGGGATTTCAAGTCCCTCTGGCCACCACAAGATCTCGGAGCACATTAGCAACATAGAGCCCGGAGTCATGATCGCGGTCAGGCACCAAACAAACTCTCGTTGCCTGCAGACAGGACGGGAACTTTAAAACCGATCAGGGGTCCCCAAACACTTCAGGTCATGGGGATCCACACAGAAAGCGCAAGGCAGGAAGGTCTCACACTCTACAACACCGGTGGTGGCTTCTGAGGTACCTGGGAGAGGCTGGGGCTCATCACGGCAGAAATCGGCACTCCAAGGGTGACAACTGAACTGTGAGTAAAAGACCTGGAACCGCAACAACTGTGTTAGTCCTTTATTGCCGTCGCCCCACGATACGGTGCCAACGGCCATTACCTACCTCCATCATCCTCCCTGGGGCCTAGCTTCACCCGCGGGAAGCTGAACTAGCTGCGACACCATCTGCCACAGAGGACAGCAACTGCAGCGGCAGCTAATCCATGGTCGCATACCGAAGGAGGCATCACAAAACACCCGCTGCTCCCAATATCCTCATCCCATCCTTCATCCCCCTTTTGGTGTACACCTCGGGGCCACAAAGCCGAGCATAGCCACCCGTGACATCCCAGACCCGACATCACCAGCATGGCGACGAATATTTTAACCCTTGCCCCGTGGGTGCCATATATTCATATCATAAAATAAATAGATAATAAATGATAGATAATACTCAATAATTCTAAACTGAATACTTGATATTTGGGAAGAGCATTTACAGAGTGGACTACACATCCAGACTGCTGTTATAGGGGGGCTCCAGACCACACATCCAGACTGCTGTTATAGGGGGCTCCAGACCACACATCCAGACTGCTATTATAGGGGGCTCCAGACTACACATCCAGACTGCTGTTATAGGGGGGCTCCAGACCACACATCCAGACTGCTGTTATAGGGGGGCTCCAGACCACACATCCAGACTGCTGTTATAGGGGGCTCCAGACTACACATCCAGACTGCTGTTATAGGGGGGCTCCAGACCACACATCCAGACTGCTGTTATAGGGGGGCTCCAGACCACACATCCAGACTGCTGTTATAGGGGGCTCCAGACTACACATCCAGACTGCTGTTATAGGGGGCTCCAGACCACACATCCAGACTGCTGTTATAGGGGGCTCCAGACCACACATCCAGACTGCTGTTATAGGGGGGCTCCAGACCACACATCCAGACTGCTGTTATAGGGGGCTCCAGACTACACATCCAGACTGCTGTTATAGGGGGCTCCAGACTACACATCCAGACTGCTGTTATAGGGGGGCTCCAGACTACACATCCAGACTGCTGTTATAGGGGGCTCCAGACTACACATCCAGACTGCTGTTATAGGGGGCTCCAGACTACACATCCATACTGCTGTTATAGGGGGCTCCAGACTACACATCCAGACTGATGTTATAGGGGGCTCCAGACCATACCTCCAGACTGCTGTTATAGGGGGCTCCAGACTACACCTCCAGACTGCTGTTATAGGGGGCTCAAGACTACACATCCATACTGCTGTTATAGGGGGCTCCAGACTACACATCCATACTGCTGTTATAGGGGGCTCCAGACTACACATCCAGACTGCTGTTATAGGGGGCTCCAGACCACACCTCCAGACTGCTGTTATAGGGGGCTCCAGACTACACCTCCAGACTGCTGTTATAGGGGGCTCAAGACTACACATCCAGACTGCTGTTATAGGGGGCTCCAGACTACACCTCCAGACTGCTGTTATAGGGGGCTCCAGACCACACATCCAGACTGCTGTTATAGGGGGCTCCAGACCACACATCCAGACTGCTGTTATAGGGGGGGCTCCAGAGTACACATCCAGCCTGCCGTTATACGGGGCTCCAGACTACACATCCAGACTGCTGTTATAAGGGGCTCCAGACTACACATCCAGACTGCTGTTATAGGGGGCTCCAGACTACACCTCCAGACTGCTGTTATAGGGGGGCTCCAGACTACACCTCCAGACTGCTGTTATAGGGGGCTCCAGACTACACCTCCAGACTGCTGTTATAGGGGGCTCCAGACTACACATCCAGACTGCTGTTATAAGGGCCTCCAGACGACACATCCAGACTGCTGTTATAGGGGGCTCCAGACCACACATCCAGACTGCTGTTATAGGGGGCTCAAGACTACACATCCAGACTGCTGTTATAGGGGGCTCCAGACCACACATCCAGACTGCTGTTATAGGGGGGGCTCCAGAGTACACATCCAGCCTGCCGTTATACGGGGCTCCAGACTACACATCCAGGCGGCTGTTATAGGGGGCTCTAGACTACACCTCCAGACTGCTATTATAGGGGGGCTCCAGACCACACATCCAGACTGCTGTTATAGGGGGCTCCAGACTACACATCCAGACTGCTGTTGTTTAGGGGGGCTCCAGACCACACATCCAGGCGGCTGTTATAGGGGGCTCCAGACTACACATCCAGACTGCTGTTATAGGGGGCTCCAGACTACACCTCCAGACTGCTGTTATAGGGGGGCTCCAGACTACACCTCCAGACTGCTATTATAGGGGGCTCCAGACTACACATCCAAACTGCTGTTATAGGGGGCTCCAGACTACACATCCAGACTGCTGTTGTTTAGGGGGGCTCCAGACCACACATCCAGACTGCTGTTATAGGGGGCTCCAGACTACAAATCCAGGCGGCTGTTATAGGGGGCTCCAGACTACACATCCAGACTGCTGCTATAGGGTGCTCCAGACTACACATCCAGACTGCTGTTATAAGGGGCTCCAGAGTACACATCCAGACTGCTGTTATAGGGGGGCTCCAGACTACACCTCCAGACTGCTGTTATAGGGGGGCTCCAGACTACACATCCAGGCGGCTGTTATAGGGGGCTCCAGACTACACCTCCAGACTGCTATTATAGGGGGGCTCCAGACCACACATCCAGACTGCTGTTATAGGGGGCTCCAGACTACACATCCAGACTGCTGTTATATGGGGCTCCAGACTACACATCCAGACTGCTGTTGTTTAGGGGGCTCCAGACCACACATCCAGGCGGCTGTTATAGGGGGCTCCAGACTACACATCCAGACTGCTGTTATAGGGGGCTCCAGACTACACCTCCAGACTGCTGTTATAGGGGGGCTCCAGACTGCACCTCCAGACTGCTATTATAGGGGGCTCCAGACTACACATCCAAACTGCTGTTATAGGGGGCTCCAGACTACACATCCAGACTGCTGTTGTTTAGGGGGGCTCCAGACCACACATCCAGACTGCTGTTATAGGGGGCTCCAGACTACACATCCAGGCGGCTGTTATAGGGGGCTCCAGACTACACATCCAGACTGCTGCTATAGGGGGCTCCAGACTACACATCCAGACTGCTGTTATAAGGGGCTCCAGAGTACACATCCAGACTGCTGTTATAGGGGGCTCCAGGCTACACATCCAGACTGCTGTTACAGGGGGGCTCCAGACTACACATCCAGACTGCTGTTATAGGGGGCTCCAAACTATACCTCCAGACTGCTGTTATAGGGGCTCCAGAGTACACCTCCAGACTGCTGTTATAGAGGGCTCCAGACTACACATCCAGACTGCTGTTATAGGGGGGCTCCAGACTACACCTCCAGACTGCTGTTATAGGGGGGCTCCAGACTACACCTCCAGACTGCTGTTATAGGGGGCTCCAGACTACACCTCCATACTGCTGTTATAGGGGGCTCCAGACTACACCTCCAGACTGCTGTTATAGGGGGCTCCAGACTACACATCCAGGCGGCTGTTATAGGGGGCTCTAGACTACACCTCCAGACTGCTATTATAGGGGGGCTCCAGACCACACATCCAGACTGCTGTTATAGGGGGCTCCAGACTACACATCCAGACTGCTGTTATAGGGGGCTCCAGACTACACATCCAGACTGCTGTTGTTTAGGGGGGCTCCAGACCACACATCCAGGCGGCTGTTATAGGGGGCTCCAGACTACACATCCAGACTGCTGTTATAGGGGGCTCCAGACTACACCTCCAGACTGCTGTTATAGGGGGGCTCCAGACTACACCTCCAGACTGCTGTTATAGGGGGCTCCAGACTACACATCCAGACTGCTGTTGTTTAGGGGGGCTCCAGACCACACATCCAGACTGCTGTTATAGGGGGCTCCAGACTACACATCCAGGCGGCTGTTATAGGGGGCTCCAGACTACACATCCAGACTGCTGTTATAGGGGGGCTCCAGACTGCACATCCAGACTGCTGTTATAGGGGGGCTCCAGACTACACATCCAGACTGCTGTTATAGGGGGGCTCCAAACTACATATCCAGACTGCTGTTATAGGGGGTTCCAGACTACACATCCAGACTGCTGTTATAGGGGGGATTCAGACTGCTGTTATAGGGGGTTCTAGACCACACATCCAGACTGCTGTTATAGGAGGCTCCAGACTACACATCCAGACTGCTGTTATAGGGGGCTCCAGACTACACATCCATACTGCTCCAGACTACACATCCAGACGGCTGTTATAGGGGGTTCCAGACTACACATCCATACTGCTGTTATAGGGGGCTCCAGACTACACATCCAGACTGCTGTTATAGGGGGGCTCCAGACTACACATCCAGACTGCTGTTATAGGGGGCTCCAGACTACACATCCAGACTGCTGTTATAGGGGGCTCCAGACTACACATCCAGACTGCTGTTATAGGGGGGCTCCAGACTACACATCCAGACTGCTGTTATAGGGGGCTCCAGACTACACATCCAGACTGCTGTTATAGGGGGCTCCAGACTACACATCCAGACTGCTGTTATAGGGGGCTCCAGACTACACCTCCAGACTGCTGTTATAGGGGGCTCCAGACTACACCTCCAGACTGCTGTTATAGGGGGCTCCAGACTACACCTCCAGACTGCTGTTATAGGGAGCTCCAGAATACACATCCAGACTGCTGTTATTGGGGGCTCCAGACTACACATCCAGACTGCTGTTATAGGGAGCTCCAGACTACACATCCAGACTGCTGTTATAGGGAGCTCCAGACTACACATCCAGACTGCTGTTATAGGGGGCTCCAGACTACACATCCAGACTGCTGTTATAGGGGGCTCCAGACTACACATCCAGACTGCTGTTATAGGGGGGCTCCAGACTACACATCCAGACTGCTGTTATAGGGGGGCTCCAGACTACACATCCAGACGGCTGTTATAGGGGGGCTCCAGACTACACTGCTGTTATAGGGGGGGGGGCGGTCCAGACATCTGTATATTTGGTTTTTCCCTAATAGGTTGCACTTGAATATTAAGGTGACATTACTAAAAACATTCAAATAAAAAATACCTGATAAAATCTGTACACCCCGCATGAAAATAAATGACTGGTTCCCAAATCAACTTTCACCGTGTAAACTTTGCAGCTTCTCCATTAGCTGCTTTTACAATGTCAGGACATCAGTTCAACATGGCCCAATTAATTTAAACCTCCAGGTGCCGTACAAGTCAAACAGCGGGAGATGAAGACTCGGCAGATAACACAGACATTACCGATAATCACCGCTGCTCTCCCTTCATTCATTATTGCACAAGGTTTGCAAACATTCACTTATGAGAAGAAATGTCTGTTCTTGTGTGTTCTACAAGGACATGTCCATTTCTCCATCCAAATAAATATGCAGAAGGCGCCCCCCATTCCGTTTACGCGTGGTTTTTATTAACCTCTTAAAAGGTGTTGCCTATTTCGCAACCCAACGTTCCGATTTTCAACTCTTTTAACGGATCTCGAATGCCATCAATTTTTATTTTTGTTTTGCCGTTGCCTTACCACGACTCGTTCTGTGAAGTTCAGTTGTAGATGTCTATGGCACAACAACTTTTTGATTAATTTTTTTTTTGGGGGGAGGGGGGGGGACGTAAAAGTAAAAATTGTTTGTCCGGAGTTTTTGGACTCTTTATAAAAATTCTTCAAATCTTCAGATCATTATACAATAAGCAAATACTTTCCACTCCCCCAATCTCATGGTAAGAACTGGGAAAAAATGGCATCAAGTCAATACAGTCAACTGATCACTTAGGTAAAATCACAGAAAAATTCCTGGAAAGCCCCTCTAGCCCATGTTCACTCAATGCATTAATTTTCCAAAAATGCTGCAATTTTACCGTACTTTTGGAAAATGTCAGCAAAAAAAATTCAATTGGAATGCATAGTGCGAACACGACCTTAGGGTATATTCGAGGGGCTGCTGATACGTCTTTAGTTTTGTGATTTTTTTTTTGTTTCTGTGGTAATCACATGAAAGCTTTATGTGTCTAATATATGTTCAAAATTTTGCGTTTGTTGCTCATGGCAACAGTGTTCTACGCACGCGGGAAAACAAAATGACGGAGTCTAATGCGATATTCACAGCAACTGAGAGCTGAGGAGGGATAAAATTCTTGTTTCTGCAAGGAAAGTCCACGAAGGATATTCATGGTGATGTGTCGCAGACATTGGTGGATCAATGCCTTTCATAATCAACAGGTAAGAACTGGGTTGCCAAATTTAAAACGGGCCACTTCAGCACCAATGATGAGGAACATCCTGGACGAGTGAGAGTGGTTGTTGTTCCGGAGATCATCGATGCTGTGCACAACCTCATACTGGAAAATCCACGAATTTCAGCTAAAGCAATAGCAGACATTATTGGGATTTCCCGTGAACGTGTTTGTGTCATTATCCATGAACATTTGGACATGAGGAAGCTTCTGCAAAGTGGGTCCCTAAATATTTGACAACAGATCAGAGAAGCATGAGAGTGAGAACTTCCTGGACCATTTGTCAGTGTTTCCAGACTGATAAGAACTTCCTGGATCAACTAGTCACTATGGATGAGACCTGGATGTATTTGTATGACCCTGAAAACAAGGAGCAGTCAAAAGAGGGGAGGCACAGTGGTTCTCCTCGTCCAAAGAAGCTCAGGGTGCAAAAATCAGCCACTAAGGTGATGGCGTCTGTGTTCTGGAATAAGGAGGGCGTGCTGCTATTGGACTACCTTCAAAAGGGTTCCACCATCAATACCAGGTATTACGTTGAACTTTTGGATTAATTGAAGGCAGCTCTGAAGGCCAATAGGCACGGCAAGCTGTCCCAAGTTATTTTCTGATCTTTGTATGTTAAATAAAAGGCTGATGTGGCCACTTCAACTAACTCTGTTTTCGGTGTTTTATTTCATAGCCGCTAGGGGTAAGGGGACAGAAGGAAATGAGTATGGTTGGGTCACTGGAACTCTACTTTACCAAAGTCAGGTTTGGAGCGGTTTCCCCGTTTTTTTGTTTTGCTAGCGGTTTCTTCATTGTTGCATGTAATTAAAATATGCCAAAAAGTCTGAAAAACCACAACAATAATGCTGAAAAAACGCCAAAAGAAAAACCCAAACAGGCTGGCAGAAAAAAAAAAAAATGACAAAAGTGCTCAGGAATTGACCAAAAAAAAAGTTAAAAAGATGCCTGAGGGAGGGGAAAAAAAAGCAAAAATAACCCATGGTGTTTCCTGAAGTGTCTTTCTCTTGGAAAACTCAGCAGGTTCGCCTACCAGGAAAAGATGCTGTGTGCATACGCTTGAAGGGAGCATGTCAGCCGATTCATGCTGCTCAAATCGCCGGCAGCACGAATCAGATACAGGATACACAATGGCAATCTTATGGAGAAAAGTAGAGAGCGGATTTATTTAGGCCGGAATTTCAAACAATGAATCTTCGTGATTTCAGCTCTGCAGGCCACTATTTTTAAGTTAAAATGAAACAGGTGAAATCGAATTGAAGTTGAGACTTTCAGGTTTAATTGAAGGGGTTGAAGAAAAATATCCCTTAAAACGTTTAGGAATTTCAACCGGTTTTTTTTTGCAAAGTCTCCTCATTTCAGGGGCTCAGAAGTAATTGGACAAATGAACTCTACCATGAATAAAATGCTCATTTTTAATACTTTGTAGAGAATCCTTTGCAGCAATGACTGCTTGAAGTCTTTCGACCATGGGCGTGACATTACTGGTCTCCTCCTGTGTGAGGCTTTGCCCCCTTTACTTTAGTGACCTCAGTTGTCGCTAATTTGTGGTTCTTTCTGCCTTAAAGACGTTGTCCAGTTACCAAACCGGATTTTTTTTTCTCCTAAATCTTGTTATTATGGGCCTCTCTACACATCTATTTAGTTCTTTCAGCAATATTACCTTTTATCGTGCTCTAGCAGCACATCCTCATTGCTAGCTCCAGCTCTGATGGGGTTAATCTCTCTCCTGACTTCCTGGCTTCAGTTCCTACAACTCCCATAATCTTTTGCAGTGGACCCTGCTCTCTGCTCATCCTCCCACCCCCAACTCCCGTGCGATAACATACTCACCCGACATGACTCTTCCTCCTCTCATCTCGCTCCGCACACAGCTGCAGGATGGGTAAGTAATCCCTCCTCTCCTTCTCCTCATGCTGGGCTGTGACATGCGGTGATCACCGCCCACAGCCCAGTCTTTCAGGATCAGAGACCGCTGCAGCTCCTGATGTAACGTCAACTTTCAGAGCCCGGAAGTTGACGTGACATCAGCGGATAGCAGAGGCCGCAGCACCCGGGGGTCATGTGACCGGCACTGAGTGAGGAGGAGAGCGCCGCTCAGTGCCAGAACTGAAAATAGAAGGCAATTTAGAAGACAACTGAAATAGTTACACTGATAGAGAGAATAAAAAAAATGGGTGAACCACCCCTTTAAATTTTGTCTTAATCCTGTGAAATGCAGCTCGATGGGGCTGAGATCTGGTGATTACTCGACCATTGCAGAATATTCTATGTCTTTTGCTTTCGCAGGATGTTTTGGGTCCTTGTCCATCTCTATTGTAAATTGCCATCCAATCCTTGCTGCATTTGGTTGAATCTGAGTAGAAAGTCTCGCCCTGTACACTGCAGAATTTATCCGGCTGCTTCAGTCTTCAGTCACATCATCAATACCCACTAGTGCCCCCAGTGCCATTGGGAGCCCTCCATGCCCAGCCATCACACCGCCTCAACCATGTGTTACAGAAGAAATGCTGTTCTCTGGATCATGAATTGTTCCAAACCTTCACCAGACTCTTCTTCCCATCATTCTGGCACAGGTTGATCTAAGTCTTATCTGTCCTCTGCTGCTTTGCCAGAACTGGGCGGTTTCTTTTGGATTTTGCTCACAAATATCTATCTGGTCTTTCTATTTTTCAGGTTGACTAATGGTTTGCACCTTGTGGTGACCCCTCTGTATTTGCTCCTGTGAAGCCTTCTCCTTATGGTAGACTTAGATAGTGAAACACCGACTTCTTAGAGAATGTTCTTCACTTGGGTGGATGTCGTGAAGATTTTTCGTGACCATGGAAAGGATTCTGCGACCATCCACCACTGTTGGTAAAATATCTCCACAAAGGAGAAGTGTCACTAACACAGATTTAGATACGTTTGTGAATAGTTGAGAGAAAAGGGCCTTTTGTGTCCATAGAAAAAGTCTTAGATCTTGGGAGTTCACCTCATGAAAAATTGGAGCAAAAACAAGAGTTGCGTTTATATTTTTGTTCAGTGTATTTCTGCACCTAACTGTACTCGGCTTTTTTTTTTTCGTCCAGAGTGGATCTAAAAATAATTATCTATTTTTATGTTTGGCTGAATAAAAAAAACGCCGTTTGATTTCATCCTAAGATAGAATCCATTTTTCAATGTGACGCTCCTGGACTAGTCAGGGCGTCACAGGGTACTGCACGTTCTTTATCTCTTAGTGCAGGACTCAACCTCCCATGGTTCTGGGTTCCCAACCTATGGTACTGCCTCCATCCGCATTCAAATCCCAACCACACCTCACACCACACCACACCCTGTCAGGCACACCAGTGGGCTGCTGAGCTGGAATAGGGCCGCCCACCTAGGGGTCAGGCAGACTGGTGGGAGGGAAGTAACTCAGTGAGAGGAAGTGGAGAGCAAAGCTTAGTGAGTGAAGTAGTAGCTCTCAAAGAGTGAGGAGCTGGGAGTTGGAGCTCCGTACGAGTTAGGCGTTGGGTCACAGATGGTAGTCTGGGACCGGAGGAGTCGGAGACCCGGTCGCAGGGTATTGAGGCTGGGTGCCTAGACCCGATCTTGGAGGACGGGAGGCATCTGAGTCTAACAACTGGTCCGGGACCGAAAGCACGGTGGGGTACTGGACCCTAAGTCGGGGAGTAGCTTTAGGCAACCCAGCACTTAACCTGCGTAGGATAGTGACTTTATGGACTGTCCCCAAGAAGCTTAGAGATCAGGGGCACTAGCGCGACAAGGGGGATAGGGCTTTCCAACCCAAGCAGCCCACAAAAATCCCAAGCGTGAGCCCCTGAGAGCACAGCTCCATTACAAACAGTAGGGAGCGGGGCCCAGACAGCTTTATGCCAACGGGCCACCAGAACACTTCAAATTTATGCACGGAAGCAGGCTCCGGACCACCCGGCAGTACTATAGGGGACGGATATACAGACGGGCTCCCACAAGAGGGCAGCGGCACCCAGAGACTTGGTTCACCTTGTTGTCAGAGTCTGCTTTGCGGCCGCATCATCCCCTTACAGAGAACCATGGGTCGAGTCACAAACTTTTAATCCCTGTAAATAGTCCCATATACATTTGAGTGGCCGCAAGTCCCCGGGTCCGGAGACCCTTGAGCCACAGCAGACCCCCAGATCTGAGTGGTTCGACCGCTGCAGGGGCGGCACATCAAGAGTCTCCATTGGTCTCTATAGTCCTGCGCCTTTTTCTAGGAATGTCACATTACTCCTTTTGAATAAAAAACAAAGGTCAACCATGTGGATGGGCCAAAAAATTATCGGAAAATTAGAAAATGCGAGGGTTTATTTCTATATTGGGCCAATATTTTGAAGGAAAAAAAAATATTATACAAACCCTTTTCTTACCTTAAAAAAGTGAATAATTTGCTGGACAGTATCGGGACCACCCCAACAGTAACTACAAGGCAGATAGTGATCGGTATGGGCTACAAAGTCAGACTGCTCATAGTACGAGAGCACTGGTGACCCGGCTCTCCGCAGGTTACCCCGATGCCCCGGTGTCTCTTGAATGCTTAACAGTGACTCCTCTACCGTGCAAAATACTAAAAGCCAGCTCTATACAAAAAGAAAGGAGGAACCTTGAAAGTCAACCTGAATAGTACGGAAGCGGCCACGGCCCTTTATCCTAATATTTCTCTCACGGGTTCGCTGCCCTTTGCTTTCATACCTGGCCAAAGCTGCAACCAACAACTACCCATGATAGAAAATAACTTTCTGGTTTCTTACTCCATATCCTTCTATATCTCACTTCTTAAAGGAATTATATTTTCAGAAAATGCATTTACCGCTTAAATCGGGGTTTTATGACATAAAGAGGTGTTAGCTGTCATTGTACAGGAGGAGAGGAGGTGAGCTGTAGTAGCACCCAGGGATATGGGGTACTCGGTTCCGGGCAGTGTCTCTATTGGGAATGTCATGGTGGTGGCCGTTCCTGGTTACGTGCCCTGGGCCCTTTTTGTAATGGGGGATATTTACAGGGGAGTTGTAAATAAAGTTATTTGTGACGCCACTTGCCACTACACTGGCAAACACCTCTTCTGGGTACCAGGTCACCGTTAACCCGAGTCAGGATGCTCCTCAGTCCCACCCGCCATCTTCACCAGACTTAGGCTGCTTTCACACCACCGTTTTTTGCTATGCGGCACAATCCGGTACTTTGCAGGAAAAACGCAACCGTTTTTTTTTTGCTGCCGGTTGCGTTTTTCCTGCATAGACTTTAATTAGTGCCGCATTGTGCCGCATGGCCTTGCGTTCCGTCCGTTTTTTGCCACATGCGGCAGATTTAGCCGATGTGGCGGCCGGATGGAACGTTGCCTGGCACTTTTTTTGTCCGGCAAGAAAAACCGTATCGCGCCCCATCCTGCCGATGCAGCGCTTTTCCCAATGCATCCCTATGGATGCCGGATGCAGCAAAAACAGCATCCGGACGCCGCATGCGGTTTTTACCACTGCGCATGCTCAGTAGCATGCCGCAAGCGGCAAAAACCGGACGGGCCGCATGTAAAAAACTTATGCAAAGGATGCGGTGTTTTCGCCGCATCCGTTGCATAGGTTTCACAGCCGGATTGAGCCACACGGCTCAAACCGGATGTGTGAAAGCAGCCTTAGACTGACTTCAACTGACTCCTCTCCACAGTCTGCCCCTCCCACCTGGTCAACTAGTGGACTGGACTGGCTCCACCTCTAGTTGGCCATCCCTTGGTCCCACCCTAGCTGGGTACCGTTCTATGGGGGATTGTTGGGGAAAACTGGGATTTCCTGGGTTTTTGGTGTTACCGGCACTGAGGTCCTGGGTCCCTAAGGGGGTAGGCCCTGCATCCTTGTGTAGCATCCTGATGGTTTCAGGGGCGCTACACTGTCACATCACCTAGTGTGAATGGTGGATCCTGTATTATCTACTGTATATAGAGATGTTATCAGTCATTGTACAGGAGGAGGAGGAGGTGAGCTGTGACATCACTATTGTGAATGCTGGATCTACTGTATACAGAGGTGTTAATAAAAAAAACGTGATTTACACATTAGATTTCCTGACCTGAGGACACATTCCCTTTGAGAGGACTTAGATGTGTAGATTTCTGTGTAGCAATCGCCATTCGACGATGTGACAAGTTGATTGGTGCTCGTCTATAAAGCCTTTCATTAGGGCTCATACAGACTACATGGGGACAAAAGGATCATACGATTGCCCTATCCACATACTGCATGCATACCGTTGGCAAAGAGTGATACTTCCAACAACAATAATTTATCCAGTGATGAACTGATCATGATCGATCCTGTGAAAGGGCCTTTAATGAGCTCTGATCGATTTATAATATTGTCACATGGTGCTCGAGCTCCTGAAGCACCTGCCCCTGATGATATTAATGCTTTTTATAAAGTATGCTGCGTAATATGCACAATAGGCAGCTGTAGCACGGCGTGCATTGCAGGTCATCTACAGAAAGCACCGCCATTGTCACACATCATATCGAGTGCGGAGTTTGGCAGGGCTAGCTTCTCACGCTGGATACTGCACATCCTACCCCTGTTGTGTTTTTATGACTGTATTACCATAATTACAGACAGATAGTCACATTGCTCATAATTGATGCTCTGCTCAGCATGACAATTACAAAAATGTCAGAGCTCGCTCTCTGCAGGCAGCAGCCGGAGGCGAGGCAACTCCAGACCCCTTCTGTACGCCAAAATAGAATCTGGTCCCAGACTGAACAACATGCCCGGCAACAAGTGCATCTTTGTGTTTGGCTGACCTAGCGATGGCATTTACAGGCAAGAACACCATAAAGCTTCACGGAGTAAAACAATTAGTAATATTAATAATTCCGAGTATGTAATATATCCGAATTGTAAAGAGATATCTGTTTAGAGGGTGGTCTTTTGTAATAAAGCTGACCCTGTGATCAGTGGAATGCCAGGGCGGCTGGTTGCTATGGATACACTAACAGCTTCAGATTTAAATTGCTGTTGTCAGGTAAATATACCTAGCAACCAGCTGGTCTCAGAACATTTAAATTTTAAAGTGTAACTGCCATTTCAGGAGAACTTGCAGCAGAATGTTTGTCTCCGCCCCTTGCTCCTCCCTCTTCCTGCTCTCTCCATAGAGTCTTATGAGCTATGAAATATTGTATTTCTATAACTGTTACTTGTTTGTATATGATCCTCCTGAATTGTAAAGCGCTGCGGAATATGTTGGCGCTATAGAAATAAAGATTATTATTATTATTATTATTATTATTATTATTATGAGCACCAACTGTCATATCTTATCTTAGTAATGGGAAAATCTGTCTTCACTGAATACAGATTTTACAGATTTCACCCCTGAATTGAATGATCAGTCCAGGAGGAGAAAGAAGCAGATTTCTTTAACAAGCTATATTACAATGTCTGCTACAGATTTCTGAAGCAAAAATATAACAATGGTTAAACTTTAATCCATTCACGACCTTTGACGTCCTCACTTTTGATCCGAGTCCGCATCTTCTCCGGCAGATGATGGCTGATTTAATCAGCTATCATGTACCTTTAATAGCTATGCATGGAGCACAGCTCTGCCCATGGCTGTTAATCTGTTAAATGCTGCTGTCAGTCTCTAACAGAGGGATTTAACAAGCGTTGGCAGGGGGTCCAGGTCATTTCATACACCCATTGGTGCGCTCGTGATCACGGGGCATTGATGAGTTGCCATGACAGCTGAGGGTCTGCTGAAGATCCGAGTGTCTGTTTTTAAGGTCCTCCTGTGAAGACAAGCATTTACGGTAGCTGGTATTCATAGGAGATCATGGTTTTCACTATACACAGCAGTGCTCATGCACTGCTATGTATAGCACAAGCAATCAGACGATTTTAGGTTCAAGTCCCCTAAGAGAACTATTAAATACAGTTAAAAGTTTAAAAAAAATGTTTTAAACATATGAAAAAATAGAAAATAAGTTCAAATCAACCCCCCTCCCCGTTTGGCCCATTAAAAATAAAACAATTAAAAAATAGAAAAAAAATACACGTTTGGTATCACTGCGATCGTAAATGTCTTCTCTCTCAAAATATAAAAAAATGAATTCAATTGGTAAATATAATGAGAAAAAAAATTAAATGCCAGAATTCTGTTTTTTTGACCATTGCAATAAAAGGTGATCAAAACATCAGATTTACCCCAAAATGATATCAGTAAAAAAGTCAGGCCAATACATAAGCTAAATATATATATATATATATATATATATATATATATATATATATATATATATATATATACTAGCTGTACTACCCGGCTTCGCCCGGGTTAATAACGGTTGTTAACAAAATAGAATGTATTAACATTCCCGGGATAGAATGTATAAATAGAATGTATTAATGCCCGGGATAGTAACTGTCTCTCTGTTTCTCTCTTCTCTTCCTGTGTCTGTCTTTTTCCCTGTGTCTGTCTTTTTCCCTGTGTCTGTCTTTTTCCCTGTGTCTGTCTTTTTCCCTGTGTCTGTCTGTTTCCCTCTTTCCCTGTGTCTGTCTCTTTCCCTGTGTCTGTCTGTTTCCCTGTGTCTGTCTCTTTCCCTGTGTCTGTCTCTTTCCCTGTGTCTGTCTCTTTCCCTGTGTCTGTCTCTTTCCCTGTGTCTGTCTCTTTCCCTGTGTCTGTCTCTTTCCCTGTGTCTGTCTCTTTCCCTGTGTCTGTCTCTTTCCCTGTGTCTGTCTCTTTCCCTGTGTCTGTCTCTTTCCCTGTGTCTGTCTCTTTCCCTGTGTCTGTCTCTTTCCCTGTGTCTGTCTCTTTCCCTGTGTCTGTCTCTTTCCCTGTGTCTGTCTCTTTGTCTGTCTCTTTACCTGTCTTTGTCTCTTTCCTTGTGTCTGTCTCTTTCCCTCTTTCCCTGTCAGTCTGTCTCTTTGTCTGTGTCTGTCTCTGTGTCTGTCTCTTACCCTGTCTATGTCTGTCTCTTTCCCTGTCTATGTCTTTCTCTTTGCCTGGCTGCATTGTGACACGCCAACATTCCATATAAGGGCGTGGCTGCGCATTCTTCTGAAGTTCTGGCTGCACTGTGGCTCCCAGCTCCATTCGCTTTAATGGAGGCAGGTTTTTTGCGAATAACTGTAAAGAGCGGGGTTAAAATTTCCCCTCAAAACATAGCCTATGACGCTCTCGGGGTCCAGAAGTGTGAGTGTGCAAAATTTTGTGGCTGTAGCTGCGACGGTGCAGATGCCAATCCCGGACATACACACAAACATTCAGCTTTATATATTGGATAGATATATATATATATATATATATATACATACACACACACACATACATATACACACACATACATACATATACACACACATACATACATATACACACACACATACATACATACATACATATACACACACACATATACACACACACACACATACATATACACACACACATACATACATACATATACATACACATACATACATACATACACACATACATACACACATACACACACATACATATACACACACACACACATACATATACACACACACACACACACACATACATATACACACACACGTACATACATATACACACACACGTACATACATATACACACACACGTACATACATATACACACACACGTACATACATATACACACACACGTACATACATATATATATATATATATATATATATATATATATATGTATATTCCTATAGCAGTAATGCAGTACCAGAGTCCCCTTATTCTTTGTTAGCATTTAGTGTGCAGCCGTATGTTTTGTAGTTATAACGTGTTTTTGGCTAGCACCTGTTCACACTTGTTGGATGTGCAGGTCAGTCTTTTTGTATATTTATAGTAAAAAAAAGTCAGCTCAGTGTGAAACAAATAAGCCATCCCACAGCCTGACGTCCTGAAAATTGAAACGGTTAGAGATCTCAAAAAATGGCAACACAAGAAAAATTATTATTATTATATTTATTTTTTTTTTTTTACTAATTGACAATTCCCCCCTACTCCCCCACTTAAGGTAAATAAAAAAAATAAAAATAAAACTATACATATTTGATATGTATATGCGTAATCATACTGACCTGAAGAATCATATTTCCAAGTCAGTTTTACCAAATAATGAACATGATAAACAGAAAAAAAAAATATAAAAATTGCAGCTTTGCACTTTTTTGGGGGCCAATTTCAATATTTTTTATAGTTTTCCAGTGCATCACATAATAAATTGAATGATGTCATTCAAAAGTACAAATCATCTTGCAAAAAATAAGTACTCATATGGTTATGTGGATGGAAAAATATAAAAGTTATAGCTCTTGGGAGAAGGATAAGAGAAAAAGCCAAAGAGCAAAAACGGAAAATTGCCTGGTTGTGAAGGGGTTAACCAAAAACTTGTTTTGTCATTGGGTGTTGGGCAGAGAATAAAAAGAATATTTCAATATAATCAGATACTTTTTCCCTTTGCTTCTCATAAAGAGGGGCCGGTAATCCAAGCCATCTTTGCCCTTCACTACTCCTCCAATTAAGTTTCCACCACCTATTAAGCCACGTTCACACGTTGAGTTTTTGGTCACTTTTTTTTTTACTTCAGTATTTGTAATAAAAAATAACAGATGATCATAAACAATAAAAAAATACCCTAATGCCATCAGTAAATTATGCTACATCCACTGTTGCAGTCTATGGGGCTTCCTGCAGTAGCACTTTAAATCACCTTATAGCAAGGCATAGATTGTTGGCTTTCTACAAAAAAGTGGAGGCACTTCTTTGCTTGTCTAGAGAATGCAGGGTCAGGTCTTTGCCTCTCAACAAAAAAAGGAAATGGGTTTTCTTTGCCTCTACAGGAAGTGGAGGCAGGTTTTTGCCACTCTTCAGGAAGTGGAGGCAGGTTTTTGCCACTCTTCAGGAAGTGGAGGCAGGTTTTTGCCACTCTTCAGGAAGTGGAGGCAGGTTTTTGCCACTCTTCAGGAAGTGGAGGCAGGTTTTTGCCACTCTTCAGGAAGTGGAGGCAGGTTTTTGCCACTCTGCGGGAAGGAGATAGGTCTTTGTTGCGCTATAGAAAGTGGGGGTGGCTCTTTACTACTGCACAGGAAGTAGAGGCAGGTTTTTGCTGCTCTCCAGGAAGTGAACAGGTCTTTGCCACTGTACAGGAAGTGGGGGTGGGTCTTTGCCACACTACAGGAAGTAACAGCACGTCTTTGCCACTCTACAGGAAGTGGGGGTGGGTGCTTTCTGCTCTGCAAAAAGTGAGGTGGGTCTTCTTGCCTGTACAAAAAGTGATGGCAGGTGTTTGCCACACTACAGGAAGTGGGAGATGGTTTTTGCCGCTGTACAGGAAGTAGAGGAAGGTCTTTGCCACACTACAGGAAGTGGGAGAGGGTCTTTGCCGCTGTACAGGAAGTAGAGAGGCAGGTCTTTGCCACATTACAGGAAGTGGGAGAGGGTCTTTGCCGCTGTACAGGAAGTAGAGACACGTCTTTGCCACACTACAAGAAGTGGGAGTGGGTCTTTGCCGCTGTACAGAAAGTAGAGACACGTCTTTGCCACACTACAAGAAGTGGGAGTGGGTCTTTGCCGCTGTACAGAAAGTAGAAGCAGGTCTTTGCCACACTACAAGAAGTGGGAGTGGGTCTTTGCCGCTATACAGGAAGTAGAGGGAGGTCTTTGCCACACTACAGGAAGTGGGAGAGGGTGTTTGCCGCTGTACAGGAAGTAGAGGCAGGTCTTTGCCACACTACAAGAAGTGGGAGAGGGTCTTTGCCACTGTACAGGAAGTAGAGGCAGGTCTTTGCCACACTACAGGAAGTGGGAGTGGGTGTTTGCCCCTGTACAGGAAGTAAAGGCAGGTCTTTGCCACATTACAGGAAGTGGGAGTGGGTCTTTGCCGCTGTACAGGAAGTGGGAGAGGGTCTTTGCCGCTGTACAGGAAGTAGAGAGGCAGGTCTTTGCTACATTACAGGAAGTGGGAGAGGGTCTTTGCCGCTGTACAGGAAGTGGGAGAGGGTCTTTGCCGCTGTACAGGAAGTAGAGAGGCAGGTCTTTGCCACATTACAGGAAGTGGGAGAGGGTCTTTGCCGCTGTACAGGAAGTAGAGGCAGGTCTTTGCAACGCTACAGGAAGTGGGGGGGTGTCTTTGGCTCTACAAAAAGTGAGGAGGGTCTTCTTTGCCTCTACAGGAAGTGTGTGGAGGGTATTTACCATTGCAAAGGAAGTGAGGGCGGCTCTTTGCTGCTGTACAGGAAGTCGGGGCTGGTCTTTCCTGCTCTACAGGCATAAAAGAGATTCGACTGTAATTCACAGGAATGTCTTTGAATAAAAACAAGAACAATTAAATCTACAAAGTGAGGAAAAGGAGACTCCAAAACCTATAGTGCTGGCATAGTGCTGCAAAATAGGAACTGCAAACAAAGAGAAGAGATGGAGAGTTGCACAGTATAAGATTCACGGCAGTTAATGAAAATATTATACAATCACCAGGTTTTTCACCCCATTTCAGAACTTCATGATTTACAGGCAGAGACTCCGATTCTATTGTTGTATCACTTTCTGGGCTGCTTGCTGTAGCTTTGAAGAAAAATCTGTTATCTGCTGCAGATCTAGCAGTTCTCTGAATACTGAGCTCTGTATAACCCCACCCACAGCACTGATTGGCAACTTTCTCTGTTCGCTGTGCATAGGCAGAAATCAATTGGTGGTAGAGGCTTGTATTGTCAGCAGGTTTACTAGTCCTCTAATAATAATCTCCTGCTGATAAAACAATGGTTTTATAAAAACTACAGCGAACAGCCCAATAAATGACACATCACTGGAATCAGGATCTCTGTCCTTACATTATACAGCTCTCCGATTAGGTGGCAAAAAACCGGGTGACTGATTCCGTTTATTTTGTGGTGGAGGGTGAGGGTGGGGGAAAAAAAAATCTGTTTTTGGATGAAATGATAAATCTGAGCTGTAATACCTGACCCAACCCCTGGTCAGAAGGGGCGCTGTTTCTAAATTAGCCATTTAAGTGTTTCTTAGCTATGCAAATGGAGAAAAAAAAATAAGCTCAGGGTAAAATGTGCTGTAATATATAGTGGAGACCTATCTGCATAAAATTAGAACTAATAAGTGCTCTACCTTTCCTGCCAATGTTAATATGAATTAATCATGTGCCCGGCGTTGGCGCGGCCGCTCCTATACTAATGCGGATGGAAGCGTGACTAACTAGGGAAAAGCATAAATGTAATCTGCTGGATTCTTTATGAGGATTTTCCTATATGACTAAATTATATCTTTCCCAAACATCATTATCTGCCTAATAAATAGGCTATTTTTGACAGCCTTGTGTCAAGGACAGGTTCAAAAAGAAGAGTATTTCAGCTGAAATCACAAGTGAGCTTATTAGCGGAGTTGCTGAAGGAGCTGTTGGTCTGCTGTGAGAATTGAAAAAATAAGTGCTTGCATTTTAAGTAACACTGAATAAGAGATTTTTTTTTTCTTTCATCAGCCATAAGCCTCATGAGCTGCGGCTCCTCTGCAGTGTGCTTCCGTGGCTCCTGCCGGCGGTGGAAGCTGGGCGGTGAGAGACACCTAACGGAAGGCCGGGTACTGCACACTCATTACTGCTAGAAATAACCGGTACAGCTCTACATCTGGGTAAAATGCTGCAAAAATAGAACCCACAGGGTTTGTTAAAGGGGTTAGACTTTTTTTTTTTTTTTTGGAGGGGGGGGGGAATAGGGGGTTTAGTGATCAATAAAGTTGGAATTCCATCATGCTGAATTTTTAAGATGCGGTCACACAAGATTTTTTTTTTTTTTTTTTTTTTTTTAAACTGTCAAAGCAGGGTGATAATTATTACTTCTAATTTTTATATATTTTTTTTACTTTTTACGGTCTTTAATGTATTAGTACCGATAAAGAGGTGTCTCACTGGTCTAGTCTGGAAGAAGAGGTAACACACTGGACTAGTCTAAAGCAAGAGGTGACTCGCTGAACTAGTCCAAAGGAAGAGGTGACACGCTATACTAGTCCAAAGGAAGAGGTGACACACTGGACTAGTCCGGAGGAAGAGGTGACTCGCTGGACTAGTCCGGAGGAAGAGGTGACACGCTGGACTAGTCTAAAGCAAGAGGTGACTCGCTGAACTAGTCCAGAGGAAGAGGTGACACGCTATACTAGTCCAAAGGAAGAGGTGACATGCTGGACTTGTTCGGAGGAAGAGGTGACACACTGGACTAGTCCGGAGGAAGAGGTTACACGCTGGACTAGTCCGGAGGAAGAGGTGACTCGCTGGACTAGTCCGGAGGAAGAGGTGACTCACTGGGCTAGTCTGAAGCAAGAGCTGACTCACTGGGCTAGTCTGAAGCAAGAGCTGACTCACTGGACTAATCCGGAGGAAGAGGTGACACACTGCACTAGTCAGAAGGAAAAGGTGACACCATGGACTCGTCCAAATGAAGGGGTGACACGCTATACTAGTCCAAAGGAAGAGGTGACACGCTGGACTTGTTCGGAGGAAGAGGTGACACGCTGGGCTTGTTCGGAGGAAGAGGTGACACGCTGGGCTTGTTCGGAGGAAGAGGTGACACGCTGGGCTTGTTCAGAGGAAGAGGTGACATGCTGGGCTTGTTCAGAGGAAGAGGTGACATGCTGGGCTTGTTCGGAGGAAGTGATGATACGCTGGGCTTCTCCAAAGGATGAGGTGACACGCTGGGCTAGTCCAAAGGATGAGGTGACACACTGGGCTAGTCCAAAGGATGAAGTGACACGCTGGGCTAGTCCAAAGGATGAGGTGACACACTGGGCTAGTCCAAAGGATGAGGTGACACACTGGGCTAGTCCAAAGGATGAGGTGACATGCTGGGCTAGTCCAAAGGATGAGGTGACATGCTGGGCTAGTCCAAAGGATGAGGTGACACGCTGGGCTAGTCCAAAGGATGAGGGGACACGCCGGACTAGTCAGGAGGAAGAGGTGACAAGCTGGACTAGTTTGGAGGAAGAGGTGACACACTGGACTAGTCCAAAGGAAGAGGTGACACGCTGGACTAGTCTAAAGCAAGAGGTGACTCGCTGAACTAGTCCAGAGGAAGAGGTGACACGCTATACTAGTCCAAAGGAAGAGGTGACATGCTGGACTTGTTCGGAGGAAGAGGTGACACACTGGACTAGTCCGGAGGAAGAGGTTACACGCTGGACTAGTCCGGAGGAAGAGGTGACTCGCTGGACTAGTCCGGAGGAAGAGGTGACTCACTGGGCTAGTCTGAAGCAAGAGCTGACTCACTGGGCTAGTCTGAAGCAAGAGCTGACTCACTGGACTAATCCGGAGGAAGAGGTGACACACTGCACTAGTCAGAAGGAAAAGGTGACACCATGGACTCGTCCAAATGAAGGGGTGACACGCTATACTAGTCCAAAGGAAGAGGTGACACGCTGGACTTGTTCGGAGGAAGAGGTGACACGCTGGGCTTGTTCGGAGGAAGAGGTGACACGCTGGGCTTGTTCGGAGGAAGAGGTGACACGCTGGGCTTGTTCAGAGGAAGAGGTGACATGCTGGGCTTGTTCAGAGGAAGAGGTGACATGCTGGGCTTGTTCGGAGGAAGTGATGATACGCTGGGCTTCTCCAAAGGATGAGGTGACACGCTGGGCTAGTCCAAAGGATGAGGTGACACACTGGGCTAGTCCAAAGGATGAAGTGACACGCTGGGCTAGTCCAAAGGATGAGGTGACACACTGGGCTAGTCCAAAGGATGAGGTGACACACTGGGCTAGTCCAAAGGATGAGGTGACATGCTGGGCTAGTCCAAAGGATGAGGTGACATGCTGGGCTAGTCCAAAGGATGAGGTGACACGCTGGGCTAGTCCAAAGGATGAGGGGACACGCCGGACTAGTCAGGAGGAAGAGGTGACAAGCTGGACTAGTTTGGAGGAAGAGGTGACACACTGGACTAGTCCAAAGGAAGAGGTGACAAGCTGGACTATAGAGGTGTTATTAGTTATTGTACAGGAGGAGGTGAGCTGTGACATCCTCTATTGTGAATGATCGATCCTATGTTATCTACTGTATATAGAGGTGTTATCTGTAATTGAAATCCTGTCTGTGATGATAAAGAGATGGCTGAGAAGTCATCTGTGCAGAAAAGCATGACCATTGCAAGACTTCTGTGTTGCTGTTTTCCTTTTAGCGCCCCAACCCATGTGGAGACCAGCAGAGATGGGTTTCCCCTCACCGGAGCAGAGAGCCGTGAGCCACACGTCAGAGGCCCAGCAGCCATGGGTTGGGGACCCCTGATCTCGAATACTTACTCCATGCACATCCTTTTAATTTAGCAGCATTTACAGTTATGGGAAGATGGCTATTACGCTGTTTTCAGCTGATTATACTCTAGTACTTGCTGTAATGTGTGGTCTGCCGAGATGCCAGTTGGCATTTTTGTTGGCAAGGCCTGTCCCGTATAGAACAAAGAGAAGGCCTGTCCTCCAGAATTCGGTGCCAGCGGCGGTTGAGAAACTTCGTTCACTGAAGGACAAGTTAAAGTTCCCAGACGCTATTACAGATTGCTCTGGAGTCAGACGGAGGCCTCCTTGTAAACGTTCTGGAGCCTCCAACTAATTTCATTTATTAATCAGCAAAAGTGAATCTAAAAATATGGAGGAAATGTATCCGCTACGTCCAGATTCTCCAAAAAAACGGCTTCAGAATTCAATGGGAGTGCATGAAAGTCCACAACTCATTCGACTCACGCGTTATTAACGGGCTCCTCATACAATGGAGAGCGCCAGATGTATTTTGCTATATTTATGACATTAGAGGCAATGGTTAGAGGTTACATAAACTATGTCCTTTAAAAAGGACCAGTTACTACTAGGTCAAGAGTGGCTGTTTTTTGATTTTATTTTATTTCCACTGCTCCCATAAGTAATTTATTTAGAGCTAAGCTCTATGGTCTTTATCAAGGGGGCGAGGCTCACAGGATCCTCGGGGGCGAGGCTCACAGGATCCTCGGGGGCGAGGCTCACAGGATCCTCGGGGGCGAGGCTCACAGGATCCTCGGGGGCGAGGCTCACAGGATCCTCGGGGGCGAGGCTCACAGGATCCTCGGGGGCGAGGCTCACAGGATCCTCGGGGGCGAGGCTCACAGGATCCTCGGGGGCGAGGCTCACAGGATCCTCGGGGGCGAGGCTCACAGGATCCTCGGGGGCGAGGCTCACAGGATCCTCGGGGGCGAGGCTCACAGGATCCTCGGGGGCGAGGCTCACAGGATCCTCGGGGGCGAGGCTCACAGGATCCTCGGGGGCGAGGCTCACAGGATCCTCGGGGGCGAGGCTCACAGGATCCTCGGGGGCGAGGCTCACAGGATCCTCGGGGGCATGTCTTCAGTCTAACACTAGAAGTCCCAGAGAGGGGTCATTTAACATTTCTACCTTTGGAACCCAGAGACGGGTCAAATGACCTGAAGGATTTTAGCTAACATCCTTTGTTGAGGTCTATCAACACAATTGCCGCCTGCAGATTCCTCAGGCAATTGCCACATTTACAAATGAAAGGATGCTAATTGGAGCCATCAGAGTTGTCAGTTTGGACTAAGTGTCATTTGACCCTCTTTCGGGACTTCAGGGGGGAGCTCGAAATTTCTGGGACTTCTAGTGTTAAGGCCTCTTTCATACGTCCATAAAAGTCACGGATGTGTCAAAGGTGCGTATTGCCCTCCGTGGGCCGTGTTTATGGCACACGTGTGTTCTCCGTGTGCTATCCGTGTCAACACACGGAGAACAGGAACTTTCTACTCACCTGTTCCTGGCGTTGCTGTCCATGGTGCTGCTCTCCGGTCCTGCCGACTCCCCGTAGCTGCTTCCGGCCCGCAGTGGAGTGTATATGCGATGAGCATAATGAGCAGGGGTCGGAAGCAAGAGACAGCAGGGCTGGAGAAGGGGAGTATAGAAATTCCTTTTAATTCACAGACATGTGTGTTTTCTCCAGTTCGTGTCACACGGATCACATCCGTGCGGTCCGTGTGACACCCGTGATGCCGGAGAAAAACTGATATGCCTGTGTATGGAGCACATGGACACACGGCGGTCCATGGCAAAACACACAAGTTAGCACAGACCCATTGATTTTAATGGGTCTGTGTGTGCCAGTGTCTCCGGCATGTGAGGAAACGGACCAAATACGTACCGGAGACACAGACGTGTGAAGGGGGCCTAATAAAAAGAGCAGAACCTTGTACTGATCAGAAGAATAATGTTACCAGTTATCAATTTTATTGCATAATGAACACTTTGATGGGGAAGGGGGGGGGGGCTATGGCGGTATTGTGCTCTTTTCACAATGTCAGCCTTCGAGGAATGTTTTGTTTTTTTTCAGTACATTATGATTAGTCTCATTCAAAATTAAAGCTCTTTCTATAGGGAAAAAACCCATGCCTGTTATAGCTATATGGATGGAAGAGTAAAGAGGTTATGACTCCCAGAAAAAGCAGCAGTAAAAAACGTAAGTGCAAAAACAGAAAATCGCCCAGTCATGAAGGGGCTAATTTACATGTTCATTTGTTTTGGGGGGTTTGGGTTTTTTTTTTTTTTACCATGGAGCTGTGGACAGAAGCAAGTCCTCACAGTCAGTGCTCCTTGGCATTTGTACACGGACATCGCCATCTGCAGGAGGACCGGGGTCTCCAAGAACCAATCTGTAGGGAGTGTGTTTAATTTAGGGAGGAGATAGAACAGAACGCACAGTCAGGTAACAACTGTGATGCATTTACCACATATAAAAGACTGGGCCGCCAGCGAGAAGGTGGAGTTGGTGGCAAGATCATTAGGGGAGCAGACGTGTGTGCAACAGGGCAGGTCCGTGTCGTCTGCAGGGGAATTATTGAGAAGCATACTTAGCTCACAGGAACCCAAAGCCTGCATATCATTGCCAGAGGAACCCCGAACCTGCATTCCATTGCCAGAGGAACCCCGAACCTGCATACCATTGCCAGAGGAACCCAGAACCTGCATACCATTGCCAGAGGAACCCCGAACCTGCGTACCATTGCCAGAGGATCCCAAAATCTGCATACCATTTGCCAAAGGAAACTGAAGCCTGCATACCATTGTCAGAGGAACCTAAAGCCTGCATACCATTGCCAAAGGTACCCGAAGCCTGAATACCATCGCCAGAGGAACCCAAAGCCCGCATAAAATCGCCAGAGGAACCCAAAGCCTGCATACCATCACCAGAGGAACCCAAAGCCTGCATACCATCACCAGAGGAACCCAAAGCCTGCATACCATCACCAGAGGAACTCAAAGCCTGCATGCCATCGCCAAAGGAACCCAAAGCCTGCATACCATCGCCAGAGGAACCCAAAGCCTGCATACCATCACCAGAGGAACCCAAAGCCTGCATACCATTGCCAGAGGAACCCAAATACCGTCGCCAGAGGAACCCAAATACCGTCGCCAGAGGAACCCAAAGACCGAAACTGTCGTTAAAAGGTATCTGAAGACCAATACAGTCATCATAGGAACCGGAAGACTGAAAATCCTTGCCAGAGGAATCTGAAGACTGAATATCACCAGAGAAACCCAGACCAAATATCGTTGCCAGCGGAACCCTGAAGACCGAACACCAAATATGGTCACAGGAAGAGGATCAGTCTACACGGTCAAGCACTGAGAATTGGACGTTGAGAACTAGAGACTGAGAAGCAAACATTTGTTCCTGAGCAGTATCCAAGTGACACAGGGAGGTGTTTCCTACCCTGTTGTATGGTACCGAGAGAGTGAATAGTCAAATACTAAAGTTGACCTTTGCTGTAGTTTATTGCCACCCAACTGTGCCATGTTCAGTGAACCCCTAACATTGATAACAAGTTTAAGGTTTTCCTGTTTAACTATATATTGTGACTCTGACGCTCCCCTAACTAAAGTACAGAGGTTGGGTTATTGTTGGAGAATTTGCTTGAAGAATCCTCAGTGATTGGATAGTAGTACTCACTCATCACTAGTTACGAGTACGGAGCATGGTAGTGCTCGCTCATCACTAGTTACGAGTACCGAGCTCCTAAGCATGGTAGTGCCCGTTCGTCATTAGTTACCAGTACCGGGCACCCTAGCATGGTAGTGCTCACTCATCACTAGTTACGAGTACGGAGCACCGGAGCATGGTAGCGCTCATGAGGCGCCCCTGAGGCTCAGTCGCCACAGGGTATTGCATCTGATATAAGGAAATCCTGGATACTCATCCCGGCAAAGGAAAAGGTTAACCACTGGTTTTCACTTACACAACAGAACACACAACAGAACACACACACACACACAGCCAGATGCTTTACCACTGGAACTGGGCTAAAGGTGGTCACCATAACAATGGGTATTTCCCAGCCATCAGTGAGTCATCAGGGAGGTGGGGGCAGCACGGGGGAAGTGAGAGAACACACAGTTTTTACCTCAAAATAGTCTGGGAACCTGAACAAGACGGTCACTTGGAAGAGTGCTTTGGAGTGTCCCCAGAAAGACGAGCCAAGGAGATTGCTTGAGAGCTTCCTTGGAGGGAGAAGGACAAGAGTACCGTAACATCCAGGGACTCACAGAAACATGGCCGCTAAGGAGAGTGCTTCAGAGCTTCCTTAGTTAGGACCGGACAGACTGGAAGAAGTAGGAGTTTGCCGGGTGAGCTAGAGAGACAGAGGAGCAACACGGTAGCCGAGGGGTGAGCCCAACAGCCCCTTCGGGACCGGCACAGTCAGGGTGCATACCCCTAGGGTGGCGTACACTCCACGTTGCGCCATCATAATCTGCAGGGAAGCGGGATTTAATGTCCCATTGCCTACCACAAAGGTCCCGAGGCACAGTAGCCTGTAGAGTAAGGAGTCAAGACCACGGTCGGCTCCACATCTGATTTGTGCTGTCTGCGGATTGGACGGGAACTAACCCCAAGGACACTTCACTACATTGCAGAGCGCAAGCAAGGAAGGTCTCAAAGCTTCACAACACCAGTGGTGGCCTCTGACTCATCCAGGATCGGCTGGGACCCAGCACGGCGGAAACCGGCACTCTAAGGGTGACGACCTGACAGTGAGTAAAAGAACTTTCTCCGCAGTCCTGGTGTCATCCTGTCACTGCCGGCGCTGTCGCCCCGCTCTCCGGCGCAAATGGCCGCTACCCCCCACCATCATCCTCTCTGGGGGTCTAGGTCTGCATATGGTGAGCCGGACCACCTGAGCTGCGTTACCATCCACCCCAGAGGAGAGCAACATCTCGCAGCGGCGGCCGATCATTGGCTGCATACTATGGGTGGCGCTGCAAAACAAACCCCCCATCATCCCCCTATACCAGTCACCTTGCACCCTTTTATTGACACCGACAGGGCCACGGAGCCGGGTCAGGCCATTCAAAGCAACCCCAAATAGTAGTGGCCTGGTGCCGAGTAGCCCTGAGGCCCCGTGGGCGTGTCACTCACATCACTAGTTAGGAGTACCTAGCAACCAAGCATGGTAGTGCCCGATCATCACTAGTTACGAGTACCGAGCACCCGAGCATGGTAGTGCCCGCTCATCACTAGTTACGAGTACTGAGCACCGGAGCATGGTAGTGCCCGCTCATCACTAGTTACGAGTACTGAGCACCCAAGCATGGTAGTGCCCCCTCATCATTAGTTACGAGTACGGCACATCCGAGCATGGTAGTGCCCGCTCATCATTAGTTACGAGTACCGAGCACCCGAGCAAGGTAGTGCTCCCTCATCACTAGTTACGAGTACAGAGCACCTGAGCATGGTAGTGGTCGCTCATCACTAGTTACGAGTACTAAGCACCCGAGCATGGTAGTGCCAGCTCATCACTAGTTACGAGTACCAAGCACCCGAGCAAGGTAGTGCTCACTCATCACTAGTTACGAGTACGGCACATCCGAGCATGGTAGTGCCCGCTCATCACTACTGGTCATCACTGAGTCGTCCTTACTGTGCGATGCATTCCTGGCTGCCGTGTTACAGAGCATTGCCATGAAGACTCCATACTTAGCTGGTCTCCCCTCACCCAAAAGAAAAAAGAAAGGATCAACAACAGTACAACTCTTGATGTCACTACAAAAATACTATGAATCACTAAAATAAGCCTCAATGGATACGTCACACATTTATAGCACGCGGTCTCCAGACTGATGTACACCTGGCGGAGCCCGCGATGGGTATAATAGTGGCGACTGTTACATTGCGCTATTCCACGTGAACTATTAACTCCGCACTTTTCACAGATGACTAACGACTTTACTCTGCCGATGAATACAATCTCTTTCAAAGGAGATACTCTTGGCTGTAGCAGACCAACTCTGGATTTCTGGGAGGGCTTGTCAGTCGTGGATCTGCGCACCCGCTCCCCCCTTCAAATGCAAAATAAAAAGACCCTCCAGTAACTTCTCCTGACAAATGCTTTGCTTATTGCTGTATTTATTCACCAATTCACCCTCTTACATAATTTAGGAGGCTAGGTACAAACCTCAGCTTGTTTTCCTGGTGGAGGGTCTTTACAGACCTACCCGGATTTAAGACATCTTGTGGCAAAACTAGTGAATTCAGCTTATTCCTTCTTTTTTTTTTTTTTATTCATATCCATTCCTTTGGCTTCCTTTTGGCAAGGAGATCTAGAATGCAATTTCCTCTTTTGCTACTTTTTCTCCTATAGCCCTAGGGAGCTGCGTCTATGTACAATGGCCGGCATTGAGTCGTGTCCTAGCCACAAAACCATCCAGTGCCCATCATGCTCTTAGGGTTTGCCTATGCCTTAAATACTCCTCGACCACTGACGGCTGAGTGTTTTCGAGGGCTGCGTCTGCTTGTTGAGAACTGCAATTACGTAGAAGTGTGAAACTGCACCAAGCAATAATAGTGGCCAAGCAGCACAGCTTAGTGGCCGCCATATCCAGCTCCTCACTTGTTTGTTTGCTCCTTTGACCGCAAAAACGCAATGAAAAGAAATATGGATCTTTGAGAGGCCACGAGGTCTCCAAGACTATGAAGTATCTCATACAAAGCAAATGTTTTACAATATAGAATATTTCAAATGTTCCTCCCATTTCTCATTATAGGCACTTTGACTTTTTCTAGGTAGATGATGTACAGTGGGGGACAAAAAGTATTTAGTCAACCACCGATTGTGCAAGTTCTCCCCCTTATAAATATGAGTTCGGCCTGTAATTGACATCATAGGTGACCACAACAAATCCAGAAAATCACCGCGTCTGATTTGCAAGATTTTTTTTTGCAAAATATGGTGGAAAATAAGTATTTGGTCAATAACAAAAGTTCATCTCAATATTTTATATATCCTTTGTTGGCAATGACAGAGGTGAAACGTTTTCTGTACGTCTTCACAAGGTTGGCACACACTGTTGGTGGTATGTTTGCCCATTCCTCCATGCAGATCTCCTCTAGAGCAGTGATGTTTTGGGCCTGTTGGGCAACACGGATTTTCAACTCCCTCCAAAGGTTTTCTATGGGGTTGAGATCTGGAGACTGGCTAGGCCACTCCAGGACCTTCATATGCTTCTTATGAAGCCACTCCTTTGTTGCCCTGGCTGTGTGCTTGGGATCATTATGGTGAAAGACCCAGCCACATTTCATCTTCAATGCCCTTGCTAATGGAAGGAGGTTTGCACTCAAAATCTCACGATATATGGCCCCATTCATTCTTTCATGTACACGGATCAGTCGTCCTGGTCCCTTTGCAGAGAAACAGCCCTAGAGCATGATGTTGCCACCCCCATGCTTCACTGTAGGTATGTTGTTCTTTGGATGCAACTCAGCATTCTGTCTCCTCCAAACAGGACGAGTTGTGTTTCTATCAAACAGTTCTACTTTGGTTTTATCAGACCATATGACATTCTCCCAATACTCTTCTGGATAATCCAAATGCTCTCTAGCAAACGTCAGACAGGCCAGATATGTACTGGCTTAAGCAGGGGGACACGTCTGGCACTGCAGGATCTAAGTCCCTGGCAGCGTAGTGTGTTACTGATGGCAGCCTTTGTTATGGTGGTCCCAGGTCTATGCTGGTCATTCACTAGGTCCCTCTATATGGTTCTGGGATTTTTGCTCAATGCTCTTGTGATCATTTTGACCCCACGGGGTGAGATCTTGCGTGGAGCCCCAGATCAAGGGAGATTATCAGTGGTCTTGTAGTTCTTCCATTTTCTTATTATTGCTCGCACAGTTGATTTCATCACAGCAAGCTGCTTGCCTTTTGCAGATTCAGTCTTTCCAGCCTGGTGCAGGGCTACAATTTTGTTTCTGGTGTCCTGCAACAGCTCTTTGGTCTTCACCAAAGTGGAGTTTGGAGTATAACTGTTTGAAGTTGTGGTCAGGTGTCTTTTATACTGATAAGTTCAAACAGGGGCCATTACTACAGGTAATGAGTGGAGGACAGAGGAGCCTCTTAAAGAAGAAGGTACAGGTCTGTGAGAGCCAAAGATCTTGCATGTTTTTAGGTGACTAAATACTTATTTTTCACCATAATTTGCAAAACAAAATCTTACCAAATCTTATAGTTGTGGTCTTTGTATGATGTCAGTTACAGGTCTCTTTCATCTCTTTAAGTGGCGAACGTACACAATTGGTGGCTGACTAAATACTTTTTTTCTCCACTGTATTTCTATAAGGTAGATTAGGACTTAGTATGGTTTAGTATTAGTGATGGGAATTTATCAATGTGCACCTATTTTGTAAATATTTCACGTCAAAAGTGGAAAAACTGATGCCGCAATCTGACAAATCATTAAAAGAAAGGGGCTCAAGTGTCATGCGCTGTCCGGACTTGCAGATAACATCAACGACATTGGATCCTGTTCACATTGCAGAGTCTGACAGGCAACCTGTTTTTTCCTTAAATGCTCAGCTCTGCCGGGTGTCGGCTGAGTTGTGTCTACTGCTTCCAGCCATGCAGGAGTTAATCCTTCTCTGAGCAGTGTGCAACTCTTCTGAGAGTCAGGCTGCTGATTACCGTCCACAACTGGTCTCTCCCTGTTTAAGGTTGAAGAGTTTGTTAGGAGATCGCCGAAGATGGCATCTGTTCATGCCCTTGTGAATATCCGATGCCCTTAACGATCCTCTTTTGGTGACCTGCAATTTGTTGCTTGTGTGGTGTGGAAGTGTCCCTTGGTGTATTTTATTTCCTCCCTTATATTTTATTCCCTCCTGTGCCTTTATTGTCTTCCCTTTGTGGTTGTCTACAGAGTGAACAAGTTTCAGTTCTTCCCAATGTCATTGTCTTTTTTGGAGGGGGGTTATCTTGATGCGTCATGCCCACCCCAGGGGTTGAAGGTGCGAGGGGTTAGGTCAGGGCATGAACAGGAGACAGGGACATGCTGGAGGCCCAGACCTCACTACCCTTAAGTGTACCTCGGGGTTGAGGGTCAGCGCAGAGATCCCAGTCTTCGGGCCAGTTTAGGTCTTCCCAGCTAGAGTAGCCCACTCATAACATCAAGAGAATATAACAAGAGGTTCATGCTGCAAGAACTATGGTCAGCGGTAGGGCTCATTCAGATGTCCATTTTTATTGTACGAGTGCTATCTGTGGTTTTCACGGCTAAAACTCGTACCTGTGATGGTCTGTGGGGCAATTCTCGTGTCCCTGAACTTTTGTGGACTGAGTGATCCACAGAAAATTGCTGGGACGTGTCTGATTTTATTCCAAGGGGTCAAACTAATAGGATGCCATCCGATTGTGGTACAATTTTCATGGACTGCCAGAAAGGAGAGAATGAAGAAACTTTTTTTCTTATCTCCACACATGAGAAAACCTGATGATACTCGGACCACATTGTGATCATTTGATAAAGAAAAAACCCGGTCCGTTTTTCTCACAAGTGAAAAAAAACAGATGTCTGAATGAGGCTGTTACCAAATATCACCAGTGTCACTACAGAGGAGTATTTTTACTATAAAATGCTACAATATTTCAAAGAAAACCGGCAGGAAACTATGGCCCCAATTCAGAATTGCCTTTGTGACTATGTATTTTGTATTTTTTTTTTTGCAGTGTGTTTTGTACCTTTTTTTTTTCACGGGTGCGTCATGTATGACACAGTCATGTGGTTTCTGGCCATAGAAGGTCACAGTGTTTGGCTGCGCAAGATGCTGCCTGACTTTCTATTGTTCCTGCGGTCAGTATTCATTGGTATAGGTAGCTTTCCTGCTGGATTTTCAGATCTTCCTCTTTTGAACCCAGCAGGAGCTCGCCTTCCACCCAGCTGTTGATTGTCAGTATTCGCTTGGTGCTTAAATACTCCCTTCTTCCCTGGACTGGTGCTGGTGATATTATTCAGGTAATTCTACCTCTGGTTGCAAGCAGGTGGCTTGCTCTCATCTGTAGTATCATTGTTGAAGCTTTGCTGAACATCTACCCGAGTCATCTATAGATAAGTAGCTCATGCTTTTTCCCCCTGTGTATGTATGTCCTCCTTGTGTCTTCTATAGTGTTTAGTGGGGTTGTAAAAGAGCTCATCCCACCCGTTCCCTATTTAGGGCCCACCACTAGGGATACTTAGGGACAGGTATACGGCTCAGCACATAGGTGCGGAACCTATCTAAAGGTGGTGAGGGACCCCAGGGACCAGCGGTAGGTTTGGTCAGAGGTCACCATTTCCCCTTTTCGTAGACACAGGGGTCCCCTTCCCTTACCTTCCGCCGCTCGCTTGGTATTTTCCCGTACCTACATTTTTGCACCCAATTCATTATTCTATTTCCACCTTTTTTTAAAGTCTATTTTGCCAGATCTTTTTATTTTCCACTTTTCAGATGTAGTTTAGCGATTCCAGATGTTTTCAGCTGGTTCACGAATTGCGACTTTTTAAAATGGTGCAAAATTTAACTGCACTTCCCTTTCTCCCCTCCCCCTCGACTTTATTGTCTTTTCGAGTACAATAGTGCAACTTTTGGTGACATAAGTAAAAAAATAGTTCAAGACAGGGAAAAAGTTCATTTTTCACTGAGCGTCAAATTCCTGAATCGCACGTGTCATATTAATGAACTTGGGGCAAAAAATTGGCAACTAATGGCACAAGACAATAAAGGAAAATGACTTAAAAAAATAAATAAATTGCAAATTAGGAATCTGGGCCTATGAGCCTCAGATATCTAGACTAAGGCGTCTCTTTCCTGGTCTGTCTCTTTGCCCGGCAGTCTCTTTGCCCGGCAGTCTCTTTGCCCGGCAGTCTCTTTGCCCGACAGTCTCTTTGCCCGACAGTCTCTTTGCCCGACAGTCTCTTTGCCCGACAGTCTCTCTCTCTGTCTGTCTCTATCTGTCTCTCCACCGACATCTTATTACCGCACACATAAGCTTCTTATACTAACAGTTTATTTTGTTCCTATAGTAACCAATCACAGCTGCTATTAATATCCTGAAGCTCCCACCTCCATCTAGTTTAATGGAGGCAGGATTTTTGGAGAGTAACTGTAAAGCGCGGGGTTAAATATTCCCACCCAAACTTAGTCTATGACATTTCCTGAGTCACATGAAGTGTCTGTGCAAAATTTCGTGATTGTAAATGCAATGGTGCGGATTCCTTTAGCGGACCTACACACACACACACACACACACACACACACACACACACACACACACACAGCTTTATATATTAGATATATAAAAAAATAAATCTTTATTTTTATATAGCGCTAACATATTCCGCAGCGCTTTACATACATCAGGAACACTGTCCCCATTGGGGCTCACAATCTAAATTCCCTATCTGTATGTCTTTGGACACACATGTACATATACATTATATATATATATATACATACATAAATACATACACACACACACACACACACACACACACACACACACGAGTTTAGTATCTCCATAATAGTGCCGACCTGGAGAGCCATATTTCCAGGTCATTTATACCGAATGCTTGACAATGTAAAAACACCGCCCACAAACCAATGGTGGGACTGAGGTTTTTTTTTTTTTTTTTTATTTCATAGCACATAGATTTTTTTTTCCAGTTTTCTAGTACATTATATGGCAAAATGAATGATATCATTCAAAACTACAACTCATCCCGCAGAAAATAAACCCTCAGATGACTGTAGAATAAAGAAAAGTTGGAAAGTTTTGTAAGAAGGGGTGGGAAAAAAAATGCAAAAAAGGAAAAAAAATAAAAATAAAAATTGCTCCATTGGGAAGAGGGTAAGTGAGGACCCTGCCAGCCCGGCCCCATGGTATAGGGGGGATGCGGAGCTCTTTAAATAGCCGCAGTATTTTGCAGTTTGGGAAGCTTAAACCGTTCTATTGGGATGTAGAAGGCGCAGAGCAGAGGATTTAAATATATTCATTATGGAGAATCTGAAATTTTCTTCCTCCCAGTGTGAAGTCATTAGATCTGAAATGTGAAGTGTCACGGATGTCACAGAGGACGGCCATTGGCTCGGCTGTGTGAGATGTTTCTAAACTTCTGACAGCATTACCAAACACACATTTGGCACATGCAAAAGGATTTACACACACTGAAAGCAAAAAGATTAGTTATAATAAACGGGACATTGAGATTCATCCCACATGGACGTCTAAGGGTAGAAATGGGTGACAAACGCAATTCTTCAAGAGGTTTCCTGCCTTTTTATTAATAATGATTCATCACTGCGGAAATTAACTTTCTCACTTCTCATAGTTGCTATAGTTTCTCACCATTTTCTAGATCTCCGCTTGCTGTCAGTCAATTAGGACACACTCAATGTATATACATAGCTAGTCCTACGCTCAGCTTGAAGTGATACAATTGTATCCAGTGTATCCAGCTGTCCAATCTCTGCTAGTTTGCTACAATGTTTGTTATACACCTGTATCCACTTCTCAGATGAGAGTGTCACACGGAGTTTCCGACTGTCATGGCGGCATCAGGCTCTGTTCACATTGCAGAGTCGGACACTCCACCCGATGGCTTCTCTGGTGTTTCTGATCAACTCAGGCAGACCTGGGGGTCATTAGGCTTCTTTGATCAGATATATACAGAGAAACTTGAGCAAAATGCTGAATAATCACTTTTTATTTAGAAAATGTTAAAGTGCATAGTGCAAAAATAACACAGAGTTAAGAACATATGATGGTGATATAGGAGGAGAACGGCACCTTCTACGTTCCCCCATGATGAAGCGGCCAGCGATCTGCCAGACGCCGCGAAACGTACGTCGGGCTCCCCTCCACCACCGGACTCTGGTAATTCTCCTTGCACTATGCACTTTATGTTACGCTCATGCCAGACATTAAATCTAATTCTGGGCATATCCCTTTGATCCCCCACAGCATGTTATACGGTTTCTTACACCATAGGGCAAACTTCTGCCATTAAGCATGTTCTTTCTGTTTTGGGATTCTCAGGGTTTCACCTGGCATTCTTTTTACAAATATAGATAGGCCCCATATGTGAGCGTTCTCTACATTAGCATTTCCTTTGTCTGTACCTAGCAATGGTTTTATATCTCCCCCGTTCTCCTCTATCACCATCTTATGTTCTTAACTGTGTGTTATTTCTGCACTATGCACTTTAACATTTTCTAAATAAAAAGTGATTATTATTCAGCATTTTGCTCAAGTTTTTCTGTTTATATCATGTATCTAGTCTACTAGGCATTGTTCCAATCTAGCCAGAATCCTACTCCACACTGATGAGGGGCAATACCCCAAAACAGCTGTCTGTGGATGGATACCTGGCCTTGGTATTTCCCTTGTCATATCTTTAAACTCGTCAAAGAGTTGCATATTGACTAAAAGGGCCACTTAATATGGTGGTTATGGTGGTCTCCTTAAAAAAAAAGCCACTCCTTGGCTAGGTCCTTCCCGGAGGGATATCTGGCTATTTTCTGTGTTGAGACTCCTATCAGAGTCTCCACGGACCTTTATTGATTTATATCATGTATTGATGAGCTGCTGCCAGCCAGGTGTTGGCCTCCCATACTGGCTTTTTTGTGTGCTTTTTCCGATGGAATTTATATTTCTTTGATCAGATGTTATTTGGCTGGAGGAAATTTTCTACCTATGCCAACTATAGTTTATGCTATGTTGGTTTGTGAGATGTGGTGTTCCAGATTTGCTGGAGAGAAAGCATGTGCTTGGTGTTGTTGTGGAGCTACCCATCGTCTTGTTGTTTCCACCCTGCTCTTGTTTTCCTCCTAATCTCTTATTGTTTTATACGTGTGTGTGTGTGTGTGTGTGTGTGTGTGTATATGTGTGTGTGTGTGTGTGTGTGTATGTGTGTGTGTATATGTGTGTGTGTGTGTGTGTGTATATGTGTGTGTGTGTGTGTGTGTGTGTGTGTGTGTGTGTGTGTGTGTGTGTGTGCTGTGTGACAGAGATTTGATTTCCCATGTTTGTCTATTTCTGTGGGTTAAATCACACTCCTGTTCTGGCCCCACCTGGGGGAGAGCGTATAAGATCAAGGGCTGGTCAGGAGCAAAGCCAGGAAGGAGACTCAGACATCCCCACCATTAGGTGTATCCCTGAGAATAGGGATAGCACAGAGCCCCCTAGTTTGAGGGTTAGCTTAGGGGCCCCGATTTCCTGCTATGCCCATAGTCCCTTGTGACAGAGAAAAAGACTAGCTGTGTTCAGGTGAAAGTCCATATTTAGCACCAGGAAGTAGAGATCATGAAAAGTTGTAACATTATATAGGTTATAGGATGTTTATTAAATAAAAGCTTTAATCGCATCAAAAAAAGTGATAATCAAACATGTAATGCAAGATTGATGCATGCTTAAAAGGGCATTTCTGACTTTAGGTGGTGGACTTGTCAGGTTTTAACCACTGATTGCTTTTTTTTTTTTATAGCCTCCTTAATGTATTATCATGCATTTGTAAGGGAATCAAGGATCTCTGAAGCTTAACCCCTTAACGACCGCCAATACACCTTTTAACGGCGGTAAATAAGGGTACTTCTTCCGATCGACCCCTTTATTACGGCAATCAGAAAAAAGGGTATAGCACCCCCCAGAGTCAGAAAATCTCCGGGATTTCAGCTGCAGGGGGTAGCTAAGACCCTGGAGATCATGATTCAGGCTGGTTTTTCCAGTCCCCAGTCACATGATCACCGGTATACACCGTATACCGATGATCACGTTACAGTAAATGACCGCGCCAGTAAAAAATGATTTATCTCCCATCTGGCATGAACAAACATGCCAGATGGGAGATAAATCTCCTCCCCGGCCCCCCCGGTTCCCCGGTGTCACCAAAGTTCCCCCCCGACCCCCAACCCCCTCCCGAAAATCCAACATGGCCGCGCGCACAGCAGCACTCTGGACGCATTTACCCTTTTCCTCTGGTTTCTGTCGCATGTGCCATGACACATGCGACAGAAAACTGCTCCCCAGGCCCTGCCAGGTCACCCCCTATTCCCCCCGGTGTTCCCCGTACCTGTCGCAGCACTGATCCCACGCGGCCCCCTCCTCCTTCACAGTGCATGCTGGTCACATGTGCAGAGCGGCTGTCAGCTCAGCTTCCTGTGTTCAGAGAGCTGCGCTAGCTGTACGGACTCTGCAGCTGTGACCCGGGGAGAGTGGGTGCAATATCATTGTACCCACTCTCCTTAAATGGAGGGTCTGCACTCCTAGAAAATGGGGTATACGTTCCCTGAACGCGCCCCCATATTCTAGAAGGTCCAGAATCGTCGTGGGACTTCCAAAATGGATTACAGCAGACCCGATTTTTTTTTCTTTTCAATAAATTGGTGAAAGAGGGAATATTTTGGGGAGTGTTTTTTCAAATAATTTTTTTTTTTGTTGTCAATTTTTTTTTTATTACTGTCAATTAGTTATGTCTGGTATCAGAGAGACTCCGTGACATCACTAATTGCTGGGCTTGATGCCAGGTGACATTACACATCTGGTATCAACCCCATTTATTACCCAGTTTGCCACCGCACCAGGGCAATGGGATGAGTTGGGGCGAAGCGCCAGCATTGGCACATGTACTGGATGCGCCATTTCTGGGGCGGCTGCGGCCTGCTATTTTTAGGCTGGGAAGAGTCCAATAACCATGGCTCTCCCCACCCTGAGTATACCAGAACCCAGCTGTCAGCTTCACCTTGCCTGGTGATCTAATTTGGGGGGACCCCACATTTGTTTGTTTAATTATTTATTTATAAATAATTAAAAAAAAAACAGCTTGGGGAGCCCTCCAAATTGATCACCAGACAAGATGAAGCTGTCAGCTGTGGTTTGCAGGCTACAGCTGTATGCTTTACCCTAGCTAGTTATCAAAAATAGGGGGGACCCCACGTCATTTATTTTAATTTTTTTTGGGGGGGCTAAATACAAGGCTAGGCACCCTTTAGTTCCACATGAATGGCACTAAAGGGCGCCAGCTTAGAATATGCAGGGGGTGGGACGTTATATATGTTTGACATTATCCATTCATCCATTGTAGTATTTTAGGCTATGTGCCCACAATCAGGGTTTGCAGCATTTTGGGCGCAGAGTGTTTTCCCTGCATCCATAATGCTCCGTTGTGCAGTAGAAGCACAGTGGAAGGATTTTTAGAAATCCCGTGCCCACTGGGCTTCTTTTCTCTGCAGCATAAACTGACCTGTGGTGCAGCTTCCCGAGCCTCAGCATGTCAATTTATGCTGCGGAGACAAGAGTGCTCTCTGCAGGTAGAATAGAGCTAAAGTCCACAGCAGCCTAAACCCAAATTGTGGGCATGGGCAGCTGCGTTCTCCCGTGGACAACTCACATCTCTGCAGGAAGGCTGACACTGTGTACTAGACGCCGTGTCGCTGGATCATGGCCACATAGCCTAACAGTGAGAATATTGTTGCTACAGCAACATTTTTGTGAAGTACCGGTGGATTCAAAATGCTTACTATACTCCTGTATAAAATCCTTGAGGAGTCCAGTTTCCAAAATGGGGTCACTTGTGGGGGGTTTCTGATGTATAGGTACCCAAGAGGCCCTGCTAATGTGACATGGTGCGCGCAATTTATTTCAACTTTTCCAAAATTCAAATGGTGCTCCTTCCATTCCAAGCCCTCCCATTTATCCAAACAGATTTTTGGCCACATGTGGGGTATCCCTGCGCTCACAAGAAATTGGATAACAACCTTTGAAGTCCACGTTTTGTTTTCGCCTCTTGAAAAAGTGAGAAATGTGATGCTAAATCAACATTTTTGTGAAAAAAATGAAAATTTTTCAATATGGCAACCTAAGCTTATCAAATTCTCTGAAGTATTCGTGGATTCAAAATGCTCAATATACACCTAGATAAAAGCTTTGAGGTGTCTTGTTTCCAGAATGGGGTCACTTGTGGGGGACCTCCACTGTTTAGGCACCTTAGGGGCTTTCCAAATGCGACATAGCGTCCGCTAATTATTCCAGCGAAATGTTCAGTCAAATGGCACTTTTTCCCTTCCGAGCCCTGCTGTGCACCCAAACAGTTGATTTCCACCACACATAAGGTATCAGCATACTCAGCAGAAATTGCACAATAAATTTTATGCAGATTTTTTTCCTTTTACTCTTGTTAAAAAGAAAAGCCATCTGGTTGAAGTAGCAATTTTGTGGTAAAATGTATTCATATTCACAGCTCAACATTATAAACTTCTGTGAAGCACCTGGGTGTTCAGGGTACTCACCAAACATCTAGATAAATTCCTTGAGGGGTCTATTTTCCAGAATGGGGTCACTTGTGGGGGACCTCCACTGTTTAGGCACCTCAGGGGCTCTCCTAATGCAACATGGCGTCCGCTATTGATTCCAGCCAATTTTGCAGTCAAGTGGCACTCCTTTCCTTCCGAGCCCTGCCGTGTGCCCAAACAGTTGATTTCCACCACATATAAGATATCCCCAAACTCAGGAGAAATTGCACAATAAATTTCATGGGGATTTTTTTCCTGTTACCCTTGTGAAAAAAAAGCTACTTGGTTGAAGTAACAATTTTGTGGTCAAATTTTATTTTTTTATTTTCATGGCTCAACGTTATAAACTTCTGTGAAGCACCTGGGGTTTCAGGGGACTCGCCAAACATCTAGATAAATTCCTTGAGAGGCCTAGTTTCCAATATGGGGTCACTTGTGGTGTTTTTGTTGCTGTTTACGTACCTTAGGGGTCCTCCAAATGCAACATGGTGCTCGCAATCTTTTTCAGGCAAATTTCCTTTCCAAAATTCAAATATTGCTCCTTTCGTTCCAAGCCCTCCCATTTGTCCAAACAAAGGTTTCAGACCACATGTGAGGTATCACCGCACTCATAAAAAAGTAACAAAAGTTTGGGTCAAATTTTTGGAATTACCTCTTGAAAAAGTGAGAAAATTGATGCTAAAGCAACATTTTTGAGAAAAAAAATGACAATTTTCAATATGACAACGTAACGTTAACAAAATCTGTGAAGTACCTGTGGGTCCAAAATGCTCACTATACCCCTAGATAGAAGCCTTAAGGAGTCTAGTTTCCAAAATGGGGTCACTTGAGGAGGTTTCTGCTGTTTAGGTTCCTTAGGGGGATCTGTAAATGCAACATGGTGCCCGCAATCTATTTCAGCCAAATTTGCTTTCCAAAATTCAAATATTGCTCCTTTCGTTCCAAGCTCTCCCATTTACCCAAACAAAGGTTTCTGACCACATGTAGGGTATCGGCGCGCTCATAAGAAAGTGGGTAACAAAGTGTGAGGTCCAATTTTTGGTGTTACCTCTTGAAAAAGTAAGAAAATTAGTGCTAATGCAACATTTTTAGGTAAAATGTTAATTTTTATTTTTTTTCATTCGACATTACTTTAGTTCCGGTGAAGCACCTGAAGGGTTAATAAAATTCTTTGATGTAACTTTGAGTACCTTGAGGGGTGCAGATTTTAGAATTGTGTCACTTTTGGGTATTTTCTGTCACCCAGGCCTCTCAAAGTCACTTTAAATGTGATGTGGTCCCCAAAAAATGGTTTTGTAAATTTTGTTGAAAAAATGGGAAATCGCTGATGAACTTTGAACCTTTCTAACTTCCTAACCCCAAAAAATTTTGTTTCAAAAATTGCGCTGATATAAAGTAGACAAGTGGGAAATGTTATTTATTAACTATATTGTGTGACATATCTCTCTGGTTTATGGGCATAAAAATTAAAAGTTTGAAAATTGCAAAATTTTAAAACATTTTTGTCAAATTTCAGATTTTATCACAAATAAAATAAAAAAATATCATCCTAAATTTACCTCTAACATGAAGCCCAATATGTCACGAAAAAACAATCTCAGAATCACCGGGATCCATTGAAGCGTTCCAGAGTTACAACCTTATAAAGGGACACGGGTCAAAATTACAAAAAATGGCCTGGGCATTAAGTACAAAACTGGCTTCATCCTTAAGGGGTTAAATAAGTAAACATTGCCATCTAGTAACCAGAAATTGTAACAACAGCTGGAACTACAAAACAAATTGTCAGTTTCCTTGAGAGTAGGGATAAGAAGAGATACTAGGTCAGGTGACAAATGTGTCACAGTTACTAAGTATAAAAAGGCCAGGCCAAAAAGGGGAGGAATTAACACCAGAACCTACACCAAGAAGATCGGTAACCTGTGCTGAGAGGAAGATAGGTGACCTGTGCCAGTAGAAGATCAGGACTAGCACCAGTAAAAGACTATGCCAGTAGACTGTAACCTCTGCCAGTAGAAGACCCATGATAAGTGCCAGTAGAACTGTGATGAGCGCTAGTAGAAGACCATGACCTGAGCCAGTAGAAAATCCATGATCAGCACCAGTAGAAAACCTGAAGACCTGTGATCAGCGCCAGTAGAAGACGGGTGATCAGCACCAGAAAAAGACCAGTGATCAGCACCAGTAAAAGACCTGCGATCAGCACCAGAAAAAGACCCGCGATCAGCGCAAGTAAAAGACCTGCGATCAGCACCAGAAAAAGACCCGCGATCAGCGCCAGTAAAAGACCAGTGATCAGCGCCAGTAAAAGACCTGCGATCAGCACCAGAAAAAGACCCGCGATCAGCGCTAGTAAAAGACCAGTGATCAGCGCCAGTAAAAGACCAGTGATCAGCGCCAGTAAAAGACCTGCGATCAGCGCCAGTAAAAGACCAGTGATCAGCACCAGAAAAAGACCCGCGATCAGCGCCAGTAAAAGACCTGCGATCAGCGCCAGTAAAAGACCCCCGATCAGCGCCAGTAGAAGACCAGTGATCAGCGCCAGTAGAAGACCAGCGATCAGCGCCAGTAGAAGACCTGCGATCAGCGCCAGTAGAAGACCTGCGATCAGCGCCAGTAGAAGACCTGCGATCAGCGCCAGTAAAAGACCTGCGATCAGCGCCAGTAAAAGACCTGCGATCAGCGCCAGTAAAAGACCTGCGATCAGCGCCAGTAAAAGACCAGCGATCAGCGCCAGTAGAAGACCAGCGATCAGCGCCAGTAGAAGACCAGCGATCAGCGCCAGTAGAAGACCAGCGATCAGCGCCAGTAGAAGACCAGCGATCAGCGCCAGTAGAAGACCAGCGATCAGCGCCAGTAGAAGACCAGCGATCAGCGCCAGTAGAAGACCAGCGATCAGCGCCAGTAGAAGACCAGCGATCAGCGCCAGTAGAAGACCAGCGATCAGCGCCAGTAGAAGACCAGTGATCAGCGCCAGTAGAAGACCAGTGATCAGCGCCAGTAGAAGACCAGTGATCAGCGCCAGTAGAAGACCAGTGATCAGCGCCAGTAGAAGACCAGTGATCAGCGCCAGTAAAAGACCTGCGATCAGCGCCAGTAAAAGACCTGCGATGAGCGCCAGTAAAAGACCAGTGATCAGCGCCAGTAGAAGACCAGTGATCAGCGCCAGTAGAAGACCAGCGATCAGCGCCAGTAGAAGACCAGTGATCAGCGCCAGTAGAAGACCAGTGATCAGCGCCAGTAGAAAACCATGATCAGCACCGGTAAAAGACCGGTGATTGGCGTCAGCAGAAAACCTTGCTCAGCACCAACAGAAAACTGTGGCCTGCACCAGTTGAAGACCCATGATCAGCACCAGTAGAAGACCCATGATCAGCACCAGTAGAAGACCCATGATCAGCACCAGTAGAAGACCCATGATCAGCACCAGTAGAAGACCCATGATCAGCACCAGTAGAAGACCTATGGTCAGCACCAGCAGAAGACCTATGGTCAGCACCAGTAGAAGACCTATGGTCAGCACCAGTAAAAATCATGACCTGTTCCAGTAGAAGACCTGTGATCATTGCCATTAGAAGACTGTGATCTGATCCGGACTAGGCCCAAGAGTCAACCCGGCTGTAGGAGAGGACAGTTTCCGTGGGCCATTGCTTCCTGCGCAGAGATGCGATCTTGAGTGGGAACTTAGGTCGTGCTTCACAGCATGAAGCCGGCCATCCAGTGGAGGGTGTGCTGCAGAGACCCACCAATTTGGATTTGCAGCCTAGCGAGTAGCATCTCTGACCCATCTAGGGCCTGTACACTGTATAGTATTGTTTAAATAAGTAGAAGACAGTAATGAATAGAGTGACAATGACGTTTCCCTGCTAAAGGGATTTAGAGTATGATAATGCCGATGGTGACCGTTAGTGGTAAGAATAATATTGTTTAATAATATTGTGTAATTTTACTGTGCAAAGAATACTGTGATTGTATTCTGTGTATTTGTGCTGCTGATTAATCCATTGTGAAATAATCTGATCTTTCATTTGTATATAATAAACAGTTGTTGGTTCAGTCCCTACTTCCTCCTCATTGTCTGCGTCGTTGCGTCCGATGACCGGCTTACACATTGTTTCACACTATATACGTTATTAAATCGTCACCTAGACCTGATGAGGCTAGTGTACTTATTTTGAAATTGTATTTCATAATGTCTTTATAAATCCTGATATTACGAGAAGCTTTTTTTAACAGGCTATAGAATGAAATAGCTCACAAATCTAAGTTTATTCAGCCTGACTGACAGCTATTCGGTCTCATCAGGTGTAAGTGACCAATTAGTAATGTAGACAGTTTGTACTATGAATCTGTAACTGATTAGCTTTAAAAAGGCAATTTTAAAAAAAAAAAAAAATTCCTTATAAAAAAAAAAATATATATGATATCTTGCAATTCTAACACTGGCCACTGGGTTTTTTAGACTCTAAAATCCTGTTTCAGGAAATGTACTTGTACATTAGCAGCAATGAACAGACTCCGCCCCTATCTTTTGCACTGAAGCATCTAATGAGCGTGTGCAAGGGAATGGAGAGAGAGCAGGGATCCATATTGCGATTATTGGATGCCTTGTTATTGACTGTATATAAAGTTGTTACCTGTCATTCTAATATTGCCTCTGAAGATAAGGAAACTGCTGTAAATTGCTCCTGAAAGGACAGGAAGTATGAATCTAAAAAAGCCTCAAATGATCCGTGTGAAAATTACAAGATTATTATTATTTTTTTTTTTTTTATAAAGCTCATGAGATTTTATATCTATATCGAATATATATATATATATATATATATATATATATATATATATATATATATATATATATATATATATATATATATATATATATACACATACATACATACACACACACACACACCCACATATATATGCGTGTGTGTACATACATACATACATGCATATGTGTGTGTGGGTGTATATTATACATATATATATATTATATATATATATATATATATATACGCACACATACATGCATATGTGTGTGTGGGTGTATATTATATATATATATATATATATATATATATATATATATATATATATATATATATATATATATATATATATATATATATATATATATATATATATATATATATATATATATACACACACACACACATTGTATACATATACATATTATATACACACACACACACACACACACACACACACACACACACACACACACATAGATATATATAGCAATCTATATATATAATTGCCTTATTCTGTCTGTCTGTCACCAAAATGACGTCATTACAGTGATAACCGTCGCATTGGCCGCTGGGCTCGGCCTGGCCCTGCGCCCCCGCACGGATTGGTTGCTTGGCCAGGCCCCGCCCCCTCATGCATTGGCCGCTTGGCCAGGCCCCGCCCCCGCATGCATTCCCCGAACCCACACGGAGCCCCAACTCCCAGGTGAGTGCTGCACCCCCGGGAGCCCACACCGGCAACCCAGCCGAGACATACCCTCGCGTTGCTGGGGTTGCCGGCGTACGCTGGTAACCATGGTACACATCGGGTAACCATGGAAACCACTTTGCTTAATTACCCGATTGTGTACCATGGTTACCAGCGTATGTCGGCTCCCTGCCCATTCAGATCGTTGGTCTCCTGCTGTCAAACACGCCGATGCGTGCTGCACAGCAGGAGACCAAGAAACAAAAAGTGAACCAGCACTGTCGCTTTGAATAGTTATCTGATATGTACCATGCTTACTAGCTTACCCCGACTCCCGGCACACGTGAAACCGCTTTGCATAGTTGCCCACTCGGCGACGCCCCCCACACACTTTGCCCGCTCGGCCACGCCCCCCACACTCTGCATGCTCGGCTATGCCCCCCACACACACTGCCCGATCGGCGACGCCCCCCACACACTTTGCCCGCTCGGCCACGCCCCCCACACTCTGCATGCTCGGCCATGTCCCCCACACACACTGCCCGCTCGGCCACGCCCCCCACACACTGCCCGCTCGGCCACGCCCCCCCCCACACACTCTGCCCGCTCGGCCACGCCCCCCCCACACTGCCCGCTCGGCCACGCCCCCCCCACACACTCTGCCCGCTCGGCCACGCCACCCACACTCATTGGGCACCTATACACCTCTCCCCAGGACTACTCCACCTAATAGACACCTCCCCCCAGGACTACTCCTACTATTAGACTCCTCTCCCCCAGGACTACTCCTCCTATTATACTCCTCTCCCCCCTGGACTACTACTCCCATTATCCTCCTCTCCCCCCAGGACTACTCCTCCTATTATCCTCCTCTCCCCCCAGGACTACTCCTCCTATTATACTCCTCAGCTCCAGGACTACTCCTCCTATTAGCCTCCTCTCCCCCCAGAACTACTCCTCCTATTATACTCCTTTTCCCCAGGACTACTCCTCCTATTATACTTCTCACCTCCAGGACTACTCCTCCTATTAGACTTCTCTCCCCCCAGGACTCCTCCTCCTATTATCCTCCTCTCCCCCCAGGACTCCTCCTATTATCCTCCTCTCCCCCCAGGACTCCTCCTCCTATTATCCTCCTCTCCCCCCAGGACTATTCCTACTATTATACTCCTCTCCCTCCCGGACTACTCCTCCTATTATCCTCCTCTCCCCCCAGGACTACTCCTCCTATTATCCTCCTCTCCCCCAGGACTACTCCTCCTATTATACTTCTCTCCCCCAGGATTACTCCTCCTATTATCCTCCTCTCTCCCCACGACTACTCCTCCTATTATCCTCCTTTCCCCCCAGGACTACTCCTCCTATTATCCTCCTCTCTCCTCAGGACTACTACTCCTATTATCCTCCTCTCCCCCAGGAATACTCCTATTATCCTCCTCTCCCCCCAGGACTACTACTCCTATTATCCTCCTCTCTCCCCAGGACTACTACTCCTATTATCCTCCTCTCCCCCAGGACTACTCCTATTATCCTCTTCTCCCCCCCAAGACTACTCCTCCTATTATCCTCCTCTCCCCCCAGGACTACTCCTCCTATTATCCTCCTCTCCCCCCAGGACTACTCCTCCTATTATCCTCCTCTCCCCCCAGGACTACTCCTCCTATTATCCTCCTCTCCCCCCAGGACTACTCCTCCTATTATCCTCCTCTCTCCTCAGGACTACTACTCCTATTATCCTCCTCTCCCCCAGGAAAACTCCTATTATCCTCCTCTCCCCCAGGACTACTCCTCCAACACACACACACACTCTGCACAAAACATACCTCTCCCCAAAACACCCACACAAACCACACAACACACACACCACCACACACACACAACGCTACAGACACACAGCGCTCCACAAGCAACGCAACACACAAACAACGCAACACACAAACAACGCAACACACAAACAACGCAACACACAAACAACGCAACACACAAACAACACCGCTCTCTCACCCCCCCACACCCAGACAACACCCAGAACATGTACAGCGCCTACACAAACACTTGGCAACTACACACAACAACATCTATATATATACATAACACAAATCATACATTAACTACACAATAAATTCTAAAATACCCGATGCGTTAGAATCGGGCCACCTTCTAAAATATATATATAGAGCGAAGATGTTTAAAAAAAATACAATAGGTTAAAACTATAGGTTATTTTCCAAATCTCAATGGATTGATGGAAATCCAATATCTGCTCACCATGTAGAAGCACCCGGCTGTGCCCTCGCGTCTGGACGTGTGTAGGGGAGCGGGGGGGGGGGGAGGGGGTTAATGAAAAGACGCCTAGGACCAAGGCAAATGTAACTCTCCAAAAAACCTTTACTAAAATCATAGTAATTATGCCATAAGTGCACAGCGGCTAAAACATGACATTAATCAAAGCTTGAAAATAATGTAAGAAAAATCCCATAAGAGAATAAATTCTGCAAGATACAAGTCCAATGAATTGCTCCATTCAGTGCGAGAAACTAAAATACCCCACAGAGACCGCGCTGCCGAGCTGAACTTAGTCTAAGCACTTCCAGTAAACGCTAACCGAGCATGAAAACCTTAAGTGCGCGCACAATTATTTTCAGGATATGCTTCTGAAAGAAAGAAAATAAGAAAGTAAAGAAAAGATTTAAAAATTGGACGGAAACCGAGGCACAACGCACGCTAGAAAGGTACAGAATTCTCCATTCTATAGTGGTTGGCATTAACCCTTTAAAGTATTGCTCCAATCGCAGGCATTTATATCATTTGCTAAAAATATCTGTTAAATGGCGGTCTCACCTCTTGAGCCTGCCATTCATTCTTGTGTCTGCTGTTAATGAGGGGGTGACACATGAGCATGTGTACAAGTGAGCTCAGAGAACACTCAGAGAATCATTCCTAACAGTGCGGCATAAGACTCCAGAGTGAAATGCTGATGGCGAGATGGCGGGTATGAGCGCTTGTCAACACCACTAACACTAAGGAAGACAAGATGAAACAATACAGGGGAAACACAAATGCTACCACCTGAGCCCAGGTAGATCGCAAAAAATCAAACACTTCTCTTAGGAGCAGCTACCATGGAAATCTCTGGTACAAGAGGAGACAACTGCTGCAGACTATAACCAGGAACAACTGTAAACCGCACCCAAACCACCCCAGGGTGAGGTTTATAAAGGAAGTCAGAGGCTGGCAACTGAAAGAAAAAACTGACAGTTTCCCAGGGTCAGAGTCAACTGCTGAAGAAACAAGGAATTATCAGATAACACGTGGTGCCAATCTCTGGGATTTTCTAACACTTGCTGCCACTAGATTGTCAGCCGGCTGTGACACTTCTGTGACAGGCTGTGACACGTGTATAGTGTTGGAGTAACAGGTTCTATCTTGACATGAACATCTATTCCCAAACTCTTTTGACATGCAAATAATCTCTTCAAAGATGAAAAGGGCAGAATCTGTAGTGCCACCTATTGGAAGCAGCAATCCTAAAAGATATTGATCTAACAAGACTGGATAAAAGCCACATCAGACATTATAATTTGCAGATACATGTTTCAGACATTTGCCCATCATCAGTGCAAAGCAAAGGATCTGATTTATCTGCAACAACAGGGGTCTAAGCTTGAACGTTTCTGCTTTTGGAAAGCTCCAAACTAGCATAACGGGAGCTTTTGTGCCACCTATTGAAAGTAGCAATCATAAAAGTCAATATTGACCTTTTAAATAAGCCTTACCATATGACGGGATAAAAGCCAAACTTGACAAGACACTATTTGCAGACTTGTGCGTCGGCAGGCATGTGCCCCTCATCAGTACAAAAGCAAAAGATCTGATTTGGAGACTTATGAGCTATTCAATGTTCCTCTGGGAAATTAGAGATGCAAATAGTCAATTCACAGAGGACGAGGACACAAAGTCTGAACTCTGCCCCTGTCCTCTTACTCCCTGGAGAGGCTATTTGCATATGTAAATTTCCAGGTGAACAAAGCATGACCTATAAGTGTCCCCTATACAAACTTGGCCATCTCCAGAGGGAGAATATTTACCCCTTAGACTCTAAACACTAATATAATGGAATTTGATGAGATGAGCGGGGGGTAATGTTTTACCATATTATCATTAAGAAAACAGACTTTCCAAATTCCAGACCCTCAACAATTTGATTGGGTCACAAAAACTGCATCCAGTAATCTAAGTGACACATCACTGGATTCAGAGTCTCTCTCAGATAAGGTAGCAAAAACCTGCTGACAGATTCGCTTTAAGATCCTTTGTTAACTCATGATTCCTTGATGAGATGAGCGGGGGATAATGTTTTACTATATTTGTATTAAAAAAAACAACTTTCCAAATTCCAGACCCTCAACAATTTGATTGTGTCACAAAAACTGCATCCAGTAATCTAAGTGATAAATTATTGGATTCAGAGTCTCTTTCAGATGAGGTAGCAAAAACCTGCTGACAAATTTCCTTTCAGATCCTCTGTTAACTCAGGATTCCTTGATATTTGAATGCGTTTTATGAAGTGGACAGTCCCTTTAAGGTTTCTAAAAGACAAACGCACACAAACACGGTGCGGGAATTTATACTAAATTGCTTGGAAGTGGCTAGTTTGCTCAACTTGTAAATAGTTTTGCTGACAGTGGTGATTCTTTTCCCCTGAACAATGCTTCTAGTTTACTTTGCCGTGGGCATCGAGCGTTCGTGAAGCCAAACCTCAGAAGGCCTCGAGCAAAACTTGGCTGTCAAATCCCGGTATGGCTATAAATCCATCCCACTGTAACAGATGTAGCAGAGCCGAGATTTTCGTTTTAACCATTTCATTAATGCATTGTATAACTCATCTCATTTAAAATACCTCTGTGTAAACAAGGTGCATATTTACATGGAATTCAGTGCACCCCCCACCTCCATATACTCTACCTGCTGTTAGAAGTGAATGATGCCTCCACTTCAAAATCATTTTATAGTTAAAATATATCATATTGTACTGTATTATGCCCCAGAGCTGCACTCACTATTCTGCTGGTGCAGTCCCTGTGTGCATACATTACATTACTGATCCTGAGTTACATCCTTTATTATACTCCAGAGCTGCACTCACTATTCTGCTGGTGCAGGCGCTGTGTACATACATTACATTACTTATCCTGTACTGATCTTGAGTCACATCCTGTATTATACTGCAGAGCTGCACTCACTATTCTGCTGGTGCAGTCACTGTGTACATGTGGCGCCCTGGCCTAGCCAGGTCGTCACAGATAACATACAAACACCCCACCCCCATTAGACAGTGACACCAGCCAAACAAAAATCCTAGTTGCCTCCCTCCAGTGTCTGATGTCCACACCAGGTGGGGCGGAGCCAAGCGGTTGGCCCCACCCTCCGAGGAGTTCACAGGCCTGGAGGCGGGAAAAGTGACAGTACAGGTAGGAGTTTGAAGTGAGAGGAGTGAGCACTTGGGTGTCTGGGTTTGTGGCCCAGGCACTGACAGCAAGGTTGCCAGACGGTGGTGGCCGTCTGCAGGAGTGGTGGAGCAACGCGGAACCGTAGGACCGGGGTCGGGCGATGGCCCGCCGGTACCGACCGGGGAGTGAAGTGAAGCCAGCACACACAGGCAGGGCCATCGGACCCCGACCAGGCTTGGAGCCGCCGACAATAGTCAGATCCGAATGTGACTGGAACCCCAGGGGTTTCATAACAGCAAAAGTCCTGATTGAAGGCAACCGCTCACACCGTGAGGGTATACAGCTACCGCCTAAGGCTAGAGACCCAAGGGCCAGCACCTGCGGGCAAACGGGCTCCTCTGGTACCCATACACCGGGGAGCGGACTACTGTTGGGAATCCATAGTAGTCAGAAGAAGAACATCAAGGTGCAGGGAAAGACAGCCGCCATCACCTGTCCAGGGAGAGACACTGCAGCCGGCTGCGGGACCCGTCCATCCAGCAGTTTGGTTTACCGAGGACTTTGTACCTTTCTTGCTGAGTGAGTACACCCGTGCCATCTGGGAACCGTGCCGCGCTGTCCCTGCAACCCTGCACCTCTCCGACCCTGCCTCCCCGTCACATCATCGGGCCCCGGGACTACAGACCCCTACCCACGAAGGGGGAAAACAACATCCCAGCTGCTCCATACCATCGCTCCCGGGATCCCCGTCACCAGCAGGGTGGTGCCTATCTTCACCACGACCCGTGGGTGGCAACACGGACTAAATCCCCCAAACCAACCACCCCTTTCACTCACGGGCGAGGAGCGCCGCTCGAGTTCCCGGATCCGGCCCACCGCTCGAGCCACCGAGCAGCAGCAGCAGCCGCAGCAGCGCCGGACCCGAGCGTTAGCGAGAGCGCAGCAGCGACGGCTTCCTCCCCGCCCGCGACAACTTGGCGTCACGAACAGGATTGAACCCCTCTACTTACCAGTAGAAGTGCGCCTTGTGATCTTCACCGGCGGCGTCCGGCAGAAAACTTTGAAGCGCCGCCATCTTGGCGCGAAAATCTCCCGCTCGAGCATCTTCTCCGAGCAGGGAAAGCGCGAAAGCGAAGCCTCGCCCCCAACGGAAGTGATGAAGAGTACCAAGGGGGCACGAGAGTGTGTCTGCCTGATGTAGCCGAGGCTATAAAAGCAGGGACGCCAGGACTCTGCCAGCATTTGGTTCCTGGAACACGGCCACGCATGATGTCCCGTCCGTCCAGCACCGCGGAAATCCCCGAGCCCACGCCAGGAACAGCGGTGTGGGTGGAAGCCCGGACCGCACAGATGTGCTGCCGCCTTCAAGCTCAGGTCCGGTTCCTGATGGAGCGCTGGGTGGCTGAGATGGAGGAAGTGGCGGCGCCCGTGCGGAGACGCGAGGTGGAGACAGTTGGAGGAGTGGGTAAGCGACCCACGCCCCTATGTCCGAGAAGGACCGGCGGCTGAGGGGTCCGGCCTGCGCCCGCTCACCCTCCTGCTTCCCCCGCCATCCGTACCGGCTGCTATTGCCCCTCCGCTCAGTCCGCTACCCCCAACACCAGTAGCGGAAGCCAACCGGTCCGCCCTAGAGGACCGGCCTGGGGGCGTTGTTCGGGAACAACCTGTGTCCCTTGCGCTACCGTGGAAGGCCCCGCGGGAAGTAGCCGTCCGCGACAAGGAGCCATCGCCCCCGGAAGTGGCCGCACCTGAAGCCGTCCCGGCTCCGGCAGTCCGCCCGGCCGTGGAAGAACCGACCGCTGCTGGCCCGAAGGCTGAACCGGTGAGGTCAGCAAGCCCTGAGTCCCCCGCCTCGGCTGAGGCTGCGCCGGGCCGCAACTGCAAAGCCGCAGTCCAGGCCACATCACCGCAGGACCCCCACGAAAGAGTACCAGTAGTGGCCGGTGTGGGTGCGGTCCAGCGGGGCCCGACCCGGGCGCAGGGGTCTGCCAACGCCCCATACTGGGACAGGGAACCAAACCCGTTGGGCCGGGAGATCGCCGCTAGAGAGCAGCAGAGGGCCGAAGTGCTGGCTAGGGTGATCAGAGAGAAGGATGCACTCCGCCATGCCACCTTTCGGGTGCGGGGCCCGGTTTACAAGGGTCAAGTCCGGCAGTTCGACCAACGGAGGGGGTTTGGCTTCATCTATGAGCCGGGCCTGAAAGCCGAAGTATTAGTGGCCCGCCGCGATGTCAATTCGCACCTCCCCACGGGCCATCCAGGTCGTGACCTATTGCCGGACGACCTAGTGACTTATACCCGCCACTGCAGAGAGAGGGGCTGGTTCGCCCTGGATGTCAAACAGAGGAAGAGCCACAGTGAGCAGACGCGGCCCCAGCTCCCTCCTCCTCCACCAAGCTGTCCGAACGTGGATCTAGAGGAGGTCCTGGAGGAGTATTACCTTAAGCAGTGGCAGCGGACCGCCGTTACAAGCAGTTGTCCCCCGTTGGGACCCTCAGCAGTTTAAGTGAATGACTAATGAACCGTGAACCTTTACCTGATTATCTGTGTGATTATTCTGGCCGTTGCCGGCCAGTTGTCCCCAGAGGAACCCTGTGTGCTTTTACCCCCCCCCCCCCTGCATGAGAGACTACTCATGGACATGGTCGAGAACTGGCAGGCCACCAACGAACTTGTGGGCTTGTAAATAAGTTGATGGGTGATTTTCCGTCGGAGCCGCCTCCGGAGAGGCAGATTGGAGGAAGGGCCCGCAGCAGAGCAGGTTGGGGCCCGGCCACCACCAGGACCGGTGCCCATCCTCCGGGGGTCAGGGGTCCCCCAAGGACGTGGGGGTCCCCTGAAGTGACAGCCGGGTGCGAGTAACCGTACCCGTTCCCGCTCGGGCAGCCTAAACCTGGACTGGGGTCAAGGGGTGCTGCCCACTTCTTAGGGGCAGCATCAGGGCTAGGTTGCTTGGGTGGGAGAGCGGAAGACATCCGTCCGTCCGTCTGTTATTATTAAAAATGTTTATGTTTATATGTGCAACGTTCAAGTGTCCTCACAAGAAATGCTTATGTTTGAAAATGTTTACGTTTTATTTATATCTTTTTACAGTTTTTGAAAAAAATAAAACCGGTGATGGACGGGCAGCCCGTGGACGGTCTGCATTTCACCAAGGGGGAATGTGGCGCCCTGGCCTAGCCAGGTCGTCACAGATAGCATACAAACACCCCCCACCCCCATTAGACAGGGATACCAGCCAAACAAAAATCCTTGTTGCCTCCCTCCAGTGTCTGATGTCCACACCAGGTGGAACAGAGCCAAGCGGTTGGCCCCACCCACCGAGGAGTTCACAGGCCTGGAGGCGGGAAAAGTGACAGTACAGGTAGGAGTTTGAAGAGGAGTGAGCACTTGGGTGTCTGGGTTTGTGGCCCAGGCACTGACAGCAAGGTTGGCAGACAGTGGTGCCGTCTGCAGGAGTGGTGGAGCAACGCGGAACCGTAGGACCGGGGTCGGGCGACGGCCCGCCGGTACCGACCCGGGAGCGAAGTGAAGCCAGCACACACAGGCAGGGCCATCGGACCCCGACCAGGCTTGGAGCCGCCGACAATAGTCAGATCCGAATGTGACTGGAACCCCAGGGGTTTCATAACAACAAACGTCCCGATTGAAGGCAACCGCCCACACCGTGAGGCTATACAGCTACCGCCTAGGGCTAGAGACCCAAGGGCCAGCGCCTGCGGGCAAACGGGCTCCTCCGGTACCCATACACCGGGGAGCGGACTACTGTTGGGAATCCATAGTAGTCAGAAGAAAAACATCAAGGTGCAGGGAAAGACAGCCGCCATCACCTGTCCAGGGAAAGACACTGCAGCCGGCTGCGGGACCCGTCCATCCAGCCGTTTGGTTTACCGAGGACTTTGTACCTTTCTTGCTGAGTGAGTACACCCGTGCGATCCGGCACCGCGCCGCGCTGTCCCTGCAACCCTGCACCCCTCCGACCCTGCCTCCCAGTCACATCATCGGGCCCCGGGACCACCGACCCCTACCCACGGAGGGGGAAATCAACATCCCAGCTGCTCCATACCATCGCTCCCGGGATCCCCGTCACCAGCAGCGGTGGTGCCTATCTTCACCACAACCCGTGGGTGGCGTCACGGACTAAATCCTCCAAACCAACCACCCCTTTCACTCACGGGCGAGGAGCGCTGCTCGAGTTCCCGGATCCGGCCCATCGCTCGAGCCACCGAGCAGCAGCAGCGCCGGACCCGAGCGTTAGCGAGAGCGCAGCAGCGACGGCGTCCTCCCCGCCCGCGACATTACTTCTCTCGTACTGAACCAGAGTCACATCCTGTATTATACTCCAGAGCTGCACTCACTATTCTGCTGGTGCAGTCACTGTGTACATACATTACATTACTTATCCTGTACTGATCCTGACTTACTTCCTATATTATACTCCAGGGCTGTACGCACTATTCTGCAAATTGGCCTGAGGCCAGTACTTTGCATGAAATCACCTGCAGCTGCATCACTGTCTGCAGGGTGCTACTGTGATACACCCGCAGGTGATTTAATGCAAGGTGCAGTGCAGCTAAGGCACCCGACTCCTTGAGCATGTGACACGCCCACACCGGGCCTGGGGGTTACTAGTTACCGGGCCGCGGTGGTTCTGCTCCTGGGACGTCACGGTGGCAGGGCCCGGTTCTGTGACTATTCTATATGTTAATCAAAAGGGCTTGAATGATGGGAATGATAGTTTGTGACGCCACCTGTGGTATGCGGCAAATTAGGTGACGCAGCTTGGTTAGTATCGCTCTCCACAGGTAGAGCTGGGCCCCAGGACGGATGGGGTGGTAGTAGTAGTCTATGATGGCGGGGGTTGCAGGGCGGGAAGCGCAGGTGAATAACAGAGCCATACGGGGGTGCAGTCTCAAGATATCTACTCACTGTAGCCGGTTCCAAGGCTACACACACGCCAGTGACCGCTTTTGAAGTGCCGGGATTCACTGTGATGGGTTCTTCCGATCCCAGGTATTTCGGAGGTAGAGTCCAGTGCACCTTTCTGAAATGTACCCTTTCCTGGCCGATTCCTGCGCTTGCTTCTTCCTCCTGCTTTGCGCCTTCGTTCCCTGAACCCTGAATCAGTGCCCGTGAACCCTGTTGGGTGGCGTGAAGCTCTATCCCTTGGTCCTTGAGGGTAACCTTCCAGTGAATTAGTGTGTGGTGGTGGCTTTGGTGCGTGCACTCACCTCAGCCGCTGGTTTTGCTAGTGGAGTACGTAGGTTCTTCTCCTCTAGCCTAGGGACCAGTCCCCGTGTTGCGGCCAAGTCCTTCCACCCGTAGATTATATGTGGAACTGTACCGCCCTGCGCTCGGCTGCAGCCGAGCCTCTCGGATCCGGGCTCGTGTGTCGGTGGCTCGAGCGCCTTCGGACCGGGGGTCACGTCGCTCTGCAAGGGGGCTGGCATTTTGAAGGGGGCTTTAGATTTAAAGTTCGTGACGCCACCCACGGGTTGTGGTGAATGTAGGCACCACCGCTGCTGGTTACAGGGCGCCCCGGGGGAGATGTTGGTGCAGCTTGTGGTGTTAACCCCTCCATGGGCAGGGGTGATGGCCCCGGGACCCGATGGGTATGGTGTGGTGGTGTTTGTTGGTGGTGCGCGGCCCGAGGGCACGGTGGTACTCACTCTGACAAACACACGAGAGTCTCTGGTAAACCAAACGGAGGATGGTCGGTGCCCGCAGCCGGCTGCTTCGGTTCCCATATGGGTTGATTGTCTCCGCCTTTCTCCTGCACCTTTTTGTAGAAATGGACAGCCGCGCTTCAGCGACGGGAGTCCCGCTCCCCGGCGTGTATGTCGGGAGAGCCCGTTTGCCCGCAGGCGCTGGCCCGTTGGATCTCTTGGCCCTTGGCGGTGGCCGTTATCCGGAATCGGTGTGCTGTTGCCTTCTTTCGGGACTTTGGGTGGGAAAGGACCTAAAGTCCAGACCTCAATCAGTTAATTAACGGGGTCCGGTAGATTCAGGACCATGTTTCAGGGTCTGAGTACCCCCACTTGTGCTCCGGTTTCCAGTCGGTTCCCCGGTTCGGTACCGGCGGGCCACTACCCTGTCCCGGCTACATACGGTTCCACCAGGCAGTCTTCCCGGCTCCTGCAGACGGCCACCACGTCTGCCTCCTAGCCACATGTGTCTGGGCTCCAACCCAGCACCCGGTGTTAGACTGCAGCAGCAGACCTTGACACAGGGCTGCACTTGAACTCTACTCCTCAACCTCCAAACTTAATCTAACGGGTTTTTCCTGCCTCTGGGCATGTGAACTCCTCGGAGGGCATGGCCAACCGCCTGGCTCTGCCCACCTGGTGTGGACATCAAACCCAGAGGGAGGTGACTAGGGTTTAGCAGGTTGGCTGGTGTCACCTTATTTGGGGATGGGTGTTTGCGCAAGGACCTAACTGTGACTACCTGGCTAGTCCAAGGCATCACAGAACAAGGTCACGGGAGGATGTTGCACTTCCCGTGGTCTCTTGGACCCCTTCTGTCTGTGCCCAGGCTGAGCGGTACCAGCTCCAGGCCGTGGGTCTTCACTCCTCCAACTTGCTAACTCTCCACACTTCACACTGTGTTCCTACTTGTATTCCTGTGTTCCCACTCCTACGACTCCACCCCCCAGCCTGGCTTCGGGTATAATCACACCTTGTCATGTCTGATGAGGTTTCTGAGCCTGGGTATTGTGCTTTGGGTGAACCGGTGTTGACCTCCTCCTTACCCAGGATGGAATACCACAACTCTGGGTGAGGTGCAGTACCTCTGTGGCGACTGAAGCCTCAGGGGCGCCACACATGCCTCCACACCACTCTACCTTTACATTTTCCATTGCATTATGAAGAGATGTTTATGTACTCACAAAGGCACTTATGCACATCTGATGACATGGCCTTCCCTACCCACCCTAGAGGAGGGACTGTATCAAGAGATGGAACTAGTTGCATAGAAAGGCTGTATAAATATACAGGGGCTGAGGATCGATATAGTGCAGATGAAGGCTTTATATATGGGCTGAGGAGTAATTTACTGCATATGAAGGCATTATACAGAGGCTGAGGAGCAATTTACCGCCTATGGACACTTATCTCCCTGGAAAAAGACTATCGGTTGAAACGTGCGTAGGAGGTTTCCAGTTGGGGTGTCTTTCTGCCCAGGTAATACCATTTCCACAATCTATATCATGTGTGTATAACAACTTTACTGTACGGGTCCGTTTTTGCAACCTCAAGTGGTCAATTGTGCTTTATTTTTGTCATGATGGGGTTAATGTTTATATCCTCCATGGTTGTTGACTCTGCTTAGGAGGAGCCCCGGCCTTTACTCTTTATATCCACTTTGTATGTTGCGTGATTCTAATTACTATATGGTCCCTTTGCTCCACTCTATTGATTTTGGTGGAAAAAAACTTTTCATTCCTTGTGCAGCAGTCACCCTCTGTTCCCACTCTCTAGCTGTTGTCTTGCAACCATATTTGTACTAATGATTTTTGTCAATAAAATGTATATAATTGCTTTAATGTTGGTTTGCGCAATTTTTCTATATGATCCCCGCCTATGGACACTGTATACAGGGGCTAAGGATTGATGTACTGCAGATTGAGACTGTATACAGGGGGTGAGGAGCAATGTACTGTATATGGAGGCTGTATACAGGGGCTGAGGAGCAATGTACTGTATATGGAGGCTGTATACAGGGGCTCAGGAGCAATGTACTGTATATGGAGGCTGTATACAGGGGCTCAGGAGTGATGCACTGCATATGGAAGCTGTATACAGGGGCTGAGGAGCAATGTACTGTATATGGAGGCTGTATACAGGGGCTGAGGAGCAATGTATTGTATATGGAGGCTGTATACAGAGGCTGAGATGTGTTGCACTGCATATGGAAGCTGTATATGTAGCGCCCTACAGTACCTGCAGGGCTACTCGTCACCGGGTCAATGGTATTTGGGGTTGCTGTGAATGGCCTGACCCGGCTCAGTGGCCCCGTTGGCTACATCAAAAGAGTGTTGCAAGGTGATGGGTAATGGGGATGGGGGTTTGCTTTGCAGCGCCACCCGTGGTGCATGGACAGGGATTAGCCGCCGCTGCGAGATGTCACTCCCCTCCGGGGCTGATGGCAACGCAGCTCAGATAGTCCAGCTCCTCACAGGTGGAATGAGCCCCAGGGAGGACGGTGGTGACAGGGGAAGGGCCGTTGGCGCCGAAGCGCGGGGTGGTGGCGCTGGCAAATCAGAGTCTCACACAGGGGCTGTGGTTGCATGTGTTTTACTCACAGTTCGTCTGCTGCGCCCTCAGAGTGTCGTTCATCACCGTGATAGGCCCCAGCCGATCCCAGATGAAGCAGAGGTCACCACCGGTGTTGTGAAGCGTGTAAGACCTTCCTCCTTGCCCCTTGTAGTGAGGATCCCCGTGGCGTGAAGCTAAGGGACCTCAGTGTCCTTGGCTTTAGTTGCCAATCCTGAAGGGGTTGTTGGGCCTTACCCTCCGGCTACCGTGTTGCTCCTCTGTCTCACAGCTCCATTCAGTAGTCTCCTGCTTCTCTCTCAGTCTGGTATCCGGTCGGCCCCTGTGGGGGGAGCCATTCGACATTCCCCGGAGGCATTGCTCTTCTCTGCCTCAAGCTGTTCTCTCTCCTGTGTCTGTTCTGAAGTTCTGCAGTGTTCTGAAGTGAAACTGTGTGCTTGCTCACTTTCCTAGGCAGCCCCCACCTTTCTGATGACTCACTAGTGGTTGTCCCAGCAACCGGGAATTTCCCTTGTTGTCTGGCTTTCTGAGTTGTGTAAGCTAGAAAACACCAGTCGTTAACCTCTTCTTACCCGGATAAGCATTACACCTTAAGTCAGATGGAATACCCTGTGGCGGCTGAGCCCCAGGGGCACCACATACACAGAGGCTGAAGAGCAATGTACTTTATATGGAGGCTGTAAACAGGGACTGAGGATTGATGAACTGGATATGGAGGCTATAAATAGAGTCCAAGGAATGATGTACTGCAGATGGAGACTGTATACAGGGACCACTGAGCAATATACTGCATATTTATTTATTTTGCTCACTTATATAGTGGCATTAATGCTACAGCGCTTTACAAACATCATGATCACTGTCCCCATTGGGGCTCACAATGTAATTTATGAGATTGATAACTCATACAGTAATCAGGTTCATTCAGGTCAGCCGCTGGTTTATGGGCATCACATTATGTTGTGTGGAAGGAGGACCCACCGACACACTTTTCATGTACACTGTCGCATATTTAATGTTGAAATGTATTGCGGTGCAGAGACCATCCGAGTCCCTGCACCGCAATACATGTTGTCGGCCAATCAGAGGCCGGCAGCTGACGCCTGCGTGCTGGGCATAGGTAGTACATGGCAGTGACATCGCATGTTCAAAGTCAGCTGAGATCTCTGCACAGCTACAGAAGAGGACGCAGGGCGTTGTGGGAGCGGGAGAAGGTGAAATTTATTTTTTTTTTGTACCAGGGTCCATCAGACTCTAGTTATGACAATGAATAGGAGATAACTTGCTGATCATTGAGGGTCTGACCATTAGGACCCCCAACAATAGCAAAAATGGCACTGTGCAGTGCTGTCCTGAATGTAGTCTGAAGGGAGGGGTGGCCAATAACTGCAGGGTGGGGGCAATTCATTATTATATTATAATCGCCTGGGACGATTTATTATTATACTAATTAGGAGAGGTAATTACTGCATGGGTCTATGTGATTGCAATGGAGGGGGGACACCACTAACTTTACCGGCAGAACAGTGAGTGCAGCTCTGGGGTATAATACAGGAAGTAACCAGGAATCTTATACAAATGTCTATAATTCAGTAATTCCGACACACATTCCCTTTAAGGACTCAATTTACTCCCATTATCCCTACACCTTGCAGTACAAGATATCCGCACTTCTTAGGCTACGTTCACACATCAGTTTTTTGGCATCAGGCACAATCCGGCGTGTGCCTGATGCAACGGATCCGGCGCAGAATATGCAAAAACGGATGCGCCTGATTTTTTTTTATGGATCCGGTATACCTGATCTGTCAAAAAACTGATACGGCGCATCTGTTTTTTTGCTGGATCCGTTTTTTTTCAATAAATTGGAGCATGCTCAGTTTAAAAAAATGGATCCGGCGGCCGCATCCGTTTTTTTGCTGCATCGTGCCAGATCCGGCGTCCATAGGCTTCCATTGCAAAGTACGCCGTATTGCGCCGGATACGGGTTCTTTTCAGAGACAAAAAATGTTCAATGAGACGTTCTATCCGGACGCCGCATTGAGTAATTACGCCGGCTCCGTCAAACGCCGGATGCAACGCAAGGCCATCAGGCACAATCCGGTGCTAATACAAATCAATGGGGATTAAACGGATCTGGCGCCGGATCAGTTTTATCCATTTTTTTCCCGGATTGTGCCTGATGGAAAAAAACTGATGTGTGAACGTAGCCTAATAGTCACACATTCGCTGCTGAAGACTTTGGGACTAATGAAAATCAAATCTGTCTCTTTGCTGCCACCTAGTGTTGCAATTTTAGCAGTGCAATTTGGAAATAAAGACATTGGGGACACCTTTGTAAAAAAAAAAAAAAATATTAACACGGCACCCTCACAAGTCATTGTGTGAAACTATAATAGTAAATTACAAGATAAAAAAGCAAATTTCATACACTCTATATAGAGTAGAACGTCCTCAATCACTTGCCCCTTATGGAGGCTCTGCTTCATGCTGGATGTTATAGCCAAACTAATTAGTGTGATTCTGGATGCTGGCAGTGTTATTGCAGCACGTTTGCCTGCTGTGTTATGCTGGCGGTATATGGTTTCATGATGGCTCTATTATTGAGATGCTGCTTTACACTAGCTGTGTAGTATGGCTTATTATGCACGCTCTATTATGGCTGCATTATTGCACACTGGCTTTATTATAGCCAGGGCCGCCATCAAGGGTATTACTGTCTTTACTGGCGTATGGGGCCTGGTGAAGAGGGGGGCCTGGCCGCGCCTGGGTAAATACTTAGTGGATGATGCGCACTGCTCTGCCCCTCACTGCCACTGGCACCACCACATGGCTAATTTGCATGCAATGGTGTGTTGCATGCAAATTAGCCATGTGGTGGCATGCACTCACCCAGCATAAAGTGTCTGCAGCAGAGGGGGCCTGCGGTGTCTGTCCTTATCAGTGGCATCAGATGCTGCCAGCTGCCCTCTGTTGCTTCGGCCACTTAACGCTGAGTGAGGGAACACCACCACATGGCTAATTTGCATGTAATGCGCTTCAGGGGCAGTGGGACAGAGTAGTGCATGTCATCCTCACTCAATGTGCAGCAGTGTGCTGACGTCATCATCACACTGCTGTGGGCCGCGCGGAGGTGGCCAGGAATGGTAAGTGTTCCGCGGAGGAGCTAAAAATTATATGTCTTAATATTTACTCTGGAGGGGAGGGGAGTCGGCAAAGTGTTACTATGGCAGTAGAAGAAATTGTGAAAGGGGGTACATTATTGCTAGGAGCAGTGTGTGTGGGGTTATATTAGGCAGAGGGGCAGTGTATGGGAGGCATATTATACAGAGGGGCAGTGTGTGTGGCGGTATATTATACAGAGAGAGTTTGGGATATTATACAGAGGGAAAATGTATGGGGGGATATTATACAGAAGGACAGTGTGTGTGAGAGGATATTATACAGAGGGCAGTTTGTGTTGTAGGATATTATACAGAAGAGCAGTGTGTGGGATGTTATTATACAGAGGAGCATTGTGTGTGGAGGTATATTATACAAAGAGGCAGTGTGTGGGGGTATATTATACAGAGGAGCAGTGTGTGTGGAGGTATATTATACAAAGAGGCAGTGTGTGGGGGTATATTATACAGAGGAGCATTGTGTGTGGAGGTATATTATACAAAGAGGCAATGTGTGGGATATTTTACAGAGTGGCAGTGTGTATGGGAGGATATTATACAGAGGTACTGTGTGTGGGAAGATGTTATACAGAAGGGTACTGTGTTGGGGGAATACTATACAGAGGGGCAGTGTGTATGGGGGGTATTCTACAGAGAGGCAGCGAGTGTGGAGGGGATATTATACAGAGACGTAGTGTGTGGGGGATATTGTACAAAGAAGCAGTGTGTGGGGGTATATTATACCAAAGGGCACTGTGTTGGGGGAACATTATACAGAGAGGCAGTGTTTATGGGCGGATATTATACATAGGGACTGTGTGTGGAAAGATATTATACAGAGGGGCATAGTGTGGGGGTATATAATTCAGAGGGGCATTGTGCGGGGGATATTATACAGAGGTGCACTAGGTTGGGGGAATACTATACAGAGTGGAAGTGTGTATGGGGGGTATTCTACAGAGAGGCAGCTTGTGTGGGGGATATTATACAAAGAGGCAGTGTGTGGGAGATATTATACAAGAAGGCAGAGTGGGGGGTGTATTATACAGAGAGGCAGTGTGGGAGAGATTATGGAGAGGGGCAGTGTAGCGGTGTATTATTATTATTATATTATTATTAATATTAATAATAATTTTCTGGGGGAAATATATATATATATATATATATATATATATATATACACACACACACACACAGTGCCTACAAGTAGTATTCAACCCCCTGCAGATTTAGCAGGTTTACACATTCGGAATTAACTTGGCATTGTGACATTTGGACTGTAGATCAGCCTGGAAGTGTGAAATGCACTGCAGCAAAAAAGAATGTTATTTCTTTTTTTATTTTTTTTTTTAAATTGAGAAAAGTTTATTGAAGTTAAGAAAATCAATTAGAAGTGCATTAGTGCAAAATTAAAGAAAAAAAACTCCTAAAAATACAAATCTTTATTTCATTCAGTATTAAAAGGAAAAATACCCAACATTTATATCAAAATTTAATAGCAAAGAATACTAGGGTACAAGGAGAAGGGGGGGGGCCTGGCCCTTATGATGCCCTATGCTCGCCCCTTCATTTTGCAGAAGGAGGCCCGGTGGATTCACAGGTTATGCACTGTGAGTCCATCTGGCCTCAATGAACAGTTACACTTTGTATGTTTCCTATAAGTTCCCGCAACCTGCCCTACTGACACTTTTCTGACTGATATCCCTTGCTCTCTTTATGTGTCTAAGATGTTTTTTGTCCGGTTCGCAGAACCTGCTTTCCTGTCATGCCCATTGTTCCGCAAAGGATTTGGCTTTACACATTCACCTAATTTTAGGTTTTGCATTTCTATATGATTATCTAATTTTCCATCTCGGTTATTTTGATTGGGATTCTTTGGACTCCGTTCATGTTCCATTTTTACCCCTATCAGTGTTTCTCACCTATAATTTTTCACTCACTGTGTCATTGAACACTAACCTATAATTCATAAATTTTGAATACCCCCCTTTTCCTTCTATTACTCTTTGCACACCACGGCCGCTTGTGCAGCCTGCGCCTCTCCATTGAGATCGGGGAGGGAGATGTCGCTGGCAGTGTGAATATTACCTCTGCCTGTGTACGTCTCCCTGTCTATGTCTCGGGCTGGGATGCAGCCATGGCGCAGGCGCGGGCACCTTAGTGACGGGCCCGGTCACATGACCGCAACCACCCTGGCTCCATGGTATGCGATGACGTGGATAGGGACGCTGGTTCATTTGCGCATGCGCAGGCTCGCGTCATCGGGGTTCCCGGTCACGTGACCGTTGCATGTAAGGGGATGCTGGTTCATTTGCGCATGCGCGGGCTCGCGTCATCGGGATCCCCGGTCACGTGACCGTTGCATGTAAGGATGCAGAAGTGGTGCACTTTTATATGTGCACCCTGCTGGAACATGTGTTTCTGTGACTTTACATCTCCTGAGGGGTTAACGGTTTAATCACAGGTGAGAACACTTGAGATACATCTTATAAATTGGAAAGCGTTCTGGTGGGCGTCTCCTCTGCCCTCCTAACCTGCATCGTTTTATTGTGTCTATATCTGAACTGAAGGGTGATGACCTGAGGAGCTCTTTGATTGCTTCCTGTGGGGTATTTGGACGTGTCCACTATCTAAGGAGTCGTGGGAGGACCGTCTCCATTGGATATCTATTGAGGCCTGAGATAAGTGGCTAACTGTGTATACTCTAATGAGTGATTGCCTCTGTTATTCCTGAGTCTAACCTCACTACTATATGTTAAGTTACTGTAGCTAATCTCTGCCATTTAGCCGGCAGACAGGGATCTGGCACTGGATTTTGGGCTTCCTAGCCTGGCTCTGGTTTGGAGATAGTGGGATTGGACAGACTCAGTGACTATTGGCCTCTTAGTGTTGCATAGGACTACCAGCATTTACTATGGTCTATTTATATTCTGTTTGAACTAACTTTTTATCCCACTCCTGAAGAACCTCAGATAGATGAGGGGAAACGCGTCGGGTGGTTTTTGTTAGGAGCCGCTTTTATCTAACTAGGTGGTTTTTCTTGGGTTATTGGACAATACCATTTCCCAAATTGTATTATATTGGGTGTAACATTGTTATATTTAATTAATTGTTGGTTCAGCTTTATATTAACCCTTTTAGACTGTCACCTTCTATTTGTTAGGGTCCGGCTAGGACCTAAAGGGACAGCCTACGTTGAACGGGGGCGCCTATTGCGCAGGTGTTAGGGTGCCGACCTCCGCAGCAAGGAAGGGGCGAGCATAGGGCATCATAAGGGCCAGGCCCCCCCCCCCCCTTCTCCTTGTACCCTAGTATTCTTTGCTATTAAATTTTGATATAAATGTTGGGTATTTTCCCTTTTAATACTGAATGAAATAAAGATTTGTATTTTTAGGAGTTTTTTTCTTTAATTTTGAGAAAAGTTTATTCAGAGGGTCATTTATTATTCAACCCCTCAATCCACCAGAATTCTGTTTGGTTCCCCTAAAGTATTAAGAAGTATTTCAGGCACAAAGAACAATGAGCTTCACATGTTTGGATTAATTATCTCTTTTTCCAGCCTTTTCTGACTAATTAAGACCCTCCCCAAACTTGTGAACAGCACTCATACATGGTCAACATGGGAAAGACAAAGGAGCATTCCAAGGCCATCAGAGACAAGATCGTGGAGGGTCACAAGGCTGGCAAGGGGTACAAAACCCTTTCCAAGGAGTTGGGCATACCTGTCTCCACTGTTGGGAGCATCATCCGGAAGTGGAAGGCTTATGGAACTACTGTTAGCCTTCCACGGCCTGGACAGCCTTTGAAAGTTTCCACCCGTGCCGAGGCCAGGCTTGTCCGAAGAGTCAAGGCTAACCCAAGGACAACAAGGAAGGAGCTCCGGGAAGATCTCATGGCAGTGGGGACATTGGTTTCAGTCAATACCATAAGCAACGTACTCCACCGCAATGGTCTCCGTTCCAGACGAGCCCGTAAGGTACCTTTACTTTCAAAGCGTCATGTCAAGGCTCGTCTACAGTTTGCTCATGATCACTTGGAGGACTCTGAGACAGACTGGTTCAAGGTTCTCTGGTCTGATGAGACCAAGATTGAGATCTTTGGTGCCAACCACACACGTGACGTTTGGAGACTGGATGGCACTGCATACGACCCCAAGAATACCGTGCCTAAAGTCAAGCATGGTGGTGGCAGCGTCATGCTGTGGGGCTGTTTCTCAGCCAAGGGGCCTGGCCATCTGGTCCGCATCCATGGGAAGATGGATAGCACGGCCTACCTGGAGATTTTGGCCAAGAACCTCCGCTCCTCCATCAAGGATCTTAAGATGGGTCGTCATTTCATCTTCCAACAAAACAACGACCCAAAGCACACAGCCAAGAAAACCAAGGCCTGGTTCAAGAGGGAAAAAATCAAGGTGTTGCAGTGGCCTAGTCAATCTCCTGACCTTAACCCAATTGAAAACTTGTGGAAGGAGCTCAAGATTAAAGTCCACATGAGACACCCAAAGAACCTAGATAACTTGGAGAAGATCTGCATGGAGGAGTGGGCCAAGATAACTCCAGAGACCTGTGCCGGCCTGATCAGGTCTTATAAAAGACGATTATTAGCTGTAATTGCAAACAAGGGTTATTCCACAAAATATTAAACCTAGGGGTTGAATAATAATTGACCCACACTTTTATGTTGAAAATTTATTAAAATTTAACTGAGCAACATAACTTGTTGGTTTGTAAGATTTATGCATCTGTTAATAAATCCTGCTCTTGTTTGAAGTTTGCAGGCTCTAACTTATTTGCATCTTATCAAACCTGCTAAATCTGCAGGGGGTTGAATACTACTTGTAGGCACTGTATTATATATATATATATATATATATATATATATATATATATATATATATATATATATATATATATATATATACACACACACACACACACACACACACACACACACACACACACACACACATATATATATATATACACATATACACATATACACATATACACATATACACATATACACAGTCCTGGTCGAAAGTGCTGCCACCCTTGAAATTGTACCATAATATTAAGTATTTCCCCCAGAAAATTATTATATATTTTATATATATTTTATATATATATATATATATATATATATATATATATATATATATATATATATATATATATATATGTACAGCCAGCAGATGGTGTTTGATGGGAACTGTTGATGTGTGATTGGTGAGGATGTAGTGCAGAAGTGGAGTTTTTCCAAGATTAGCGGAACTGAGGAAGGTTTGGGGGTGGAGCCTGGGTGGGGTATCAAGGTGGCCTGAGAATTTTGCCAGTATGGGACCCTGAAATTCCTGGTGGCGGCCCTGATTATAGCTGCACTATTGTACACTGGCTCTATTATATAATAAAATAAAGTGAACATTGATTTCAGTGCCTGTGATCTTGTGTTAGTTTGTGTCACTCTGCTGCCCTCTGGTGGATTTCTGCAGTATTACACACATACAATATTCCTGCTTTTAGCAACCTAAACTAATTGTAATGAAAACACTCTTGTACACGGATACATCTCTATGGCTGTGAACACCCGGGTTTTTTTACCCATGCAGGTATATTTTCCTACCATTCTTTGTTCTGGGCATCTTATATCTGGCCATTCCAATGCAATAAAGTAATAAAATAATTGCTTCCATTTTATGCAAGAGCCATAAAAATACAGCAAGGAATCTACTAAAATATAAATTCCACTCCAAATTTCACTCTCTGGTGAAAAATGTGCTTTAGTTGTGCTCATTGCTTGGTGCGGTTGTGGAGTTTACCCCCGTTTTTGTTTTGTAGCTTCCTTCCTGCTCTTGTTTTCCTCCTGAATCTCCTATTGTCTTATCATGTGTGTGTGCGTGCTGTGTGACAGAGTTTTGTTTTTTTCCATGTCTGTCTTTTTCTATAGTTTCAACACACTTCTATCCCCGGGGGAGGGGGAATAAGCTCAGGACTGGTCAGGAGCAGGGCCAGGAAGGAGACTCAGACCTCTCCACCATCAGGAGTATCCCTGAGATTAGAAAAAGCATAGGGTCCCCTAGGTTGAGGGACAGCTTAGCCCCGGTTTCCCACTATCCCAAAGTGATACTGACAGTATGTTTATATAGGTGCTTGTCCCACGATAAAAAAATTATATTTTTTTTTGTAGCAATGAGATGTTTATTAAGTCATAAATCTAGTGTAGAAGGAAAATGCAAATCAGAATGGAAGTGCGGTAGGGCATGGCAATAGACTGATTCTTTGAAGTGCACTGACATGCCCGATGCACTGACACGCCCCCGGTGCACTGACACGCCCCCGATGCACTTCCAGCCTGATTTGCATATGTAATTAACATTAAATTTCTCACGATTGGCACATCCAATCTCTACAGAAAAGGTATCATTTTTATTGTAGGACAGAAGCCTATATAGACATACTAGGGGAAAAAATCCCAACCCTATAATACCTGCTAATACATGTGCATAAGTACAATTGTAATATACAGGACACATGCACTATAGCGGAGGATCATGCACGCCTCTCAGCAGGTTTGCACATAGCAGTTCCAATGTGGACGTTTTGCAATCTTTGGGGGTTTCCTTCCCTGAGACGCCTCCAATCAAACACTTCCACATGTTTTAAAATGTTTTATAAGATGACAGATTCCCTACAGCAGATTAGTGGGGGTCCCGGGGGTGACCCCCCCATTCTTAATCGCACATCGATTACTAGCAATGTTTCCATCCTACCTGGTTTATAATGTGGTAATGAATGAACGCCGGGCCAGGAGTCTTCATTAGGGGTCCCGAGAATCTGCAATTACCAAGGAGAAGAAAGTCAAGAATGGTCCCCGAACTATACAGACGTGATAAACAAGATGGCAGATGCAGGAATATTACAGTGGATATAAAACGTCTACACGCCCCTGATAAATGCCAGGTTTTTGTCATGTACAGTGGGTACAGAAAGTATTCAGACCCCTTTACATTTTTCACTCTGCTTCATTGCAGCCATTTGGTAAATTCAAAAAAGTTCATTGTTTTCTCATTAATGTGCCCTCTGCACCCCATCCCCCATCTTGACAGAAAAAAACAGAAATCTAGAAATTTTTGCTAATTTATTAAACAAGAAAAACTGAAACATCACACGGTCATAAGTATTCAGCCCCTTTGCTCAGTATTGAGTAGAAGCATCCTCCCTTTTGAGCTAGTACAGCCATGAGTCTTCTTGGGATCTGGATTTGGGGATCCTCTGCCATTCTTCCTTGCAGATCCTCTCCAGTTCCGTCAGGTTGGATGGTGAACATTGGTAGACACCATTTTCAGGTCTCTCCAGATATGCTCAATTGGGTTTAGGTCAGGGCTCTGGCTGGGCCGGTCAAGAATGGTCACAGAGTTGTTCTGAAGTCACTCCTTTGTTATTATAGCTGTGTGCTTAGGGTCATTGTCTTGTTGGAAGGTGAACCTTCGGCCAAGTCTGAGGTCCAGAGCACTCTGGAAGAGGTTTTCTTCCAGGATATCTCTGTACTTGGCCGCAATCATCTTTCCTTCAATTGCAACCAGTTATCCTGTCCCTGCAGCTGAAAAACACCCCCATAGCATGATGCTGCCACCACCATGTTTCACTGTGGGGATTGTATTGGGCAGGTAATGAGCGGTGCCTGTTTTTTTCCACACATACCTCTTAGAATTATCACCCAAAAGTGAAGTCTTCGCCTCATCACACCCGAGGATCTTAATTCTCATAGTCTGGGAGTCCTTCATGTGTTTATTTGCAAACTCTATGCGGGCTCTTATATGTCTTGCACTGAGGAGAGACTTCCATCAGGCCACTCTGCCATAAAGGCTGCAGTGATAGTTGACTTTGTGGAACTTTCTCCCATCTCCCTACTGCATCTCTGGAGCTCAGCCACAGTGATCTTGGGGTTCTTCTTTACCTCCCTCACCAAGGCTCTCCTCCCACGATTGCTCAGTTTGGCTGGACGGCCAAGTCTAGGAAGAGTTCTGGTGGTTCCAAACTTCTTCCATTTAAGGATTATGGAGGCCACTGTGCTCTTAGGAACCTTGAGTACCGCAGAAATTCTTTTGTAACCTTGGCCAGATCTGTGCCTTGCCACAATTCTGTTTCTGAGCTCCTTGGGCAGTTCCTTTGAGCTCATGATTCTAATTTGGTGTAACATGCCCTGCGAGGTCTTATATAGACAGGTGTGCGCCTTTCCAAATCAAGTCCTATCAGTTTAATTGCACACAGCTGGAATCCAATGAAGGAGTAGAAGCATCTCAAGGAGGATCACAAGGAAATGGACAGCATGTGACTTACATATGAGTGTCTGAGCAAAGGGTCTGAATACTTATGACCATGTGATATTTCAGTTTTTCTTGTTTAATAAATTAACAAAAATTTCTACATTTCTGTTTTTTCTGTCAGGATGGGGGATGGGGGGCAGAGTGTACATTAATGAGAAAAAAATGAACTTTTTTGAATTTACCAAATGGCTGCAATGAAAAAGAGTGAAAAATCTAAAAAGGTCTGAATACTTTCCGCACCCACTGTAAATAAAATCCAACTATGAAGAATCATTTCATAACTTTACTGTTTCCAGTAATCTGTACAAATGTTTTCAGAAACAAAAAAATCATTTTGCAGGGGGCAAATAAAATTAACAAAATTAAAAATAATGTGGTTGCATAAGTGTGAGCGCCCTCTTATAATTGAGGATGTGGTTGTGTCCAGCCCATCACATTCACCCTCATGTTACACAGTGGTTTATGCACGGCTGCCATTATTTACAGCCATTTGGATTAGCCCCATAAGAAGTGCTCGTCCCATCTGACAGAATCTCCGTCCCTGGCTGCAGAATATTATGGGTCTGGTGCGGAGTTCCCACTGCCCCTGGTGTATGGCATCATATGGCTTTGGCTACACCGCCTCATCAGCTGTCAGCAAGCGGCTGCAGGGAGGACATACCTTCATTTCCCCCCTGCAGCCACTTCTCCAGTGAGCCGGCTACACTGTATATAAAGATTATTTCCCTGCAGATTAACCCTAGATCTGCAGGAAATAGCGATTCTTGAGGCGACAGGTTCCCTTGAGCCCCACAGGGCTGAGGCCATGTTTTGTAAAATTAACAATGCAACAAATTCATATAAAATTTACATTTCTTCACTGATATATTATTGCCATGTGTCAGACACTTAGACCCTGCTATCCACAAGTTTTCCCTATGATGGGGACCCTGGCACGGTGTACGGGGTGGACGTGCAATGACAGTGTATGGGGGGAAATGTGTCTGGCACGGTGTATGAGGTGGATGGGTGTCTGGTCGGATGTGTCGCTAGCACCATGTATGAGGGGACATGTCACTAGAACAGTGTATGGTGGGACGTGTGATGGCACTGTTTATGGGGAGACGTGTGACTGGCACTGTGTATGGAGACGTGTGACTGGCACTGTTTATGGGGAGACGTGTGACTGGCACTGTGTATGAGAGACGTGTGACTGGCACTGTGTATGAGAGACGTGTGACTGGCACTGTGTATGAGAGACGTGTGACTGGCACTGTGTATGAGAGACGTGTGACTGGCACTGTGTATGAGAGACGTGTGACTGGCACTGTGTATGAGAGACGTGTGACTGGCACTGTGTATGGAGACGTGTGACTGGCACTGTGTATGAGAGACGTGTGACTGGCACTGTGTATGAGAGACGTGTGACTGGCACTGTGTATGAGAGACGTGTGACTGGCACTGTGTATGAGAGACGTGTGACTGGCACTGTGTATGAGAGACGTGTGACTGGCACTGTGTATGAGAGACGTGTGACTGGCACTGTGTATGAGAGACGTGTGACTGGCACTGTGTATGAGAGACGTGTGACTGGCACTGTGTATGAGAGACGTGTGACTGGCACTGTGTATGAGAGACGTGTGACTGGCACTGTGTATGAGAGACGTGTGACTGGCACTGTGTATGAGAGACGTGTGACTGGCACTGTGTATGGAGACGTGTGACTGGTACTGTGTATGGAGACGTGTGACTGGCACTGTGTATGGAGACGTGTGACTGGCACTGTGTATGAGAGACGTGTGACTGGCACTGTGTATGAGAGACGTGTGACTGGCACTGTGTATGAGAGACGTGTGACTGGCACTGTGTATGAGAGACGTGTGACTGGTACTGTGTATGAGAGACGTGTGACTGGCACTGTGTATGGAGACGTGTGACTGGCACTGTGTATGGGGAGACGTGTGACTGGCACTGTGTATGGGGAGACGTGTGACTGGCACTGTGTATGGGGAGACGTGTGACTGGCACTGTGTATGGAGACGTGTGACTGGCACTGTGTATGGAGACGTGTGACTGGCACTGTGTATGGAGACGTGTGACTGGCACTGTGTATGAGAGACGTGTGACTGGTACTGTGTATGAGAGACGTGTGACTGGTACTGTGTATGAGAGACGTGTGACTGGTACTGTGTATGGAGACGTGTGACTGGTACTGTGTATGAGAGACGTGTGACTGGTACTGTGTATGGAGACGTGTGACTGGCACTGTGTATGGAGACGTGTGACTGGCACTGTGTATGGAGACGTGTGACTGGTACTGTGTATGAGAGACGTGTGACTGGTACTGTGTATGGAGACGTGTGACTGGCACTGTGTATGAGAGACGTGTGACTGGCACTGTGTATGAGAGACGTGTGACTGGCACTGTGTATGAGAGACGTGTGACTGGTACTGTGTATGAGAGACGTGTGACTGGCACTGTGTATGAGAGACGTGTGACTGGCACTGTGTATGAGAGACGTGTGACTGGCACTGTGTATGGAGACGTGTGACTGGCACTGTGTATGGAGACGTGTGACTGGCACTGTGTATGGAGACGTGTGACTGGTACTGTGTATGAGAGACGTGTGACTGGTACTGTGTATGGAGACGTGTGACTGGCACTGTGTATGGGGAGACGTGTGACTGGCACTGTGTATGGGGAGACGTGTGACTGGCACTGTGTATGGGGAGACGTGTGACTGGCACTGTGTATGGAGACGTGTGACTGGCACTGTGTATGAGAGACGTGTGACTGGTACTGTGTATGGAGACGTGTGACTGGTACTGTGTATGAGAGACGTGTGACTGGCACTGTGTATGGAGACGTGTGACTGGCACTGTGTATGAGAGACGTGTGACTGGCACTGTGTATGGAGACGTGTGACTGGCACTGTGTATGAGAGACGTGTGACTGGCACTGTGTATGGAGACGTGTGACTGGCACTGTGTATGAGAGACATGTGACTGGCACTGTGTATGGAGACGTGTGACTGGCACTGTGTATGAGAGACATGTGACTGGCACTGTGTATGGAGACGTGTGACTGGCACTGTGTATGAGAGACGTGTGACTGGCACTGTGTATGGAGACGTGTGACTGGCACTGTGTATGAGAGACGTGTGACTGGTACTGTGTATGGAGACGTGTGACTGGCACTGTGTATGGGGAGACGTGTGACTGGCACTGTGTATGGGAGACGTGTGACTGGCACTGTGTATGGGGAGACGTGTGACTGGTACTGTGTATGGAGACGTGTGACTGGCACTGTGTATGGAGACGTGTGACTGGCACTGTGTATGAGAGACGTGTGACTGGCACTGTGTATGAGAGACGTGTGACTGGTACTGTGTATGGAGACGTGTGACTGGCACTGTGTATGAGAGACGTGTGACTGGCACTGTGTATGAGAGACGTGTGACTGGCACTGTGTATGAGAGACGTGTGACTGGCACTGTGTATGGAGACGTGTGACTGGCACTGTGTATGGAGACGTGTGACTGGTACTGTGTATGGGGAGACGTGTGACTGGCACTGTGTATGGAGACGTGTGACTGGCACTGTGTATGGAGACGTGTGACTGGCACTGTGTATGGAGACGTGTGACTGGCACTGTGTATGGAGACGTGTGACTGGTACTGTGTATGAGAGACGTGTGACTGGTACTGTGTATGAGAGACGTGTGACTGGTACTGTGTATGGAGACGTGTGACTGGCACTGTGTATGAGAGACATGTGACTGGCACTGTGTATGAGAGACGTGTGACTGGTACTGTGTATGAGAGACATGTGACTGGCACTGTGTATGAGAGACGTGTGACTGGCACTGTGTATGGAGACGTGTGACTGGCACTGTGTATGGAGACGTGTGACTGGCACTGTGTATGGAGACGTGTGACTGGTACTGTGTATGAGAGACGTGTGACTGGTACTGTGTATGGAGACGTGTGACTGGTACTGTGTATGAGAGACGTGTGACTGGCACTGTGTATGGAGACGTGTGACTGGTACTGTGTATGGAGACGTGTGACTGGTACTGTGTATGGAGACGTGTGGCTGGCACTGTGTATGGAGACGTGTGACTGGTACTGTGTATGGAGACGTGTGACTGGCACTGTGTATGAGAGACGTGTGACTGGCACTGTGTATGGGGAGACGTGTGACTGGCACTGTATATGGGGAGACGTGTGACTGGCACTGTGTATGGGGAGACGTGTGACTGGTACTGTGTATGGAGACGTGTGACTGGTACTGTGTATGGAGACGTGTGGCTGGCACTGTGTATGGAGACGTGTGACTGGCACTGTGTATGAGAGACGTGTGACTGGTACTGTGTATGGAGACGTGTGACTGGCACTGTGTATGGAGACGTGTGGCTGGCACTGTGTATGGAGACGTGTGACTGGCACTGTGTATGGAGACGTGTGACTGGCACTGTGTATGGAGACGTGTGACTGGTACTGTGTATGGAGACGTGTGACTGGCACTGTGTATGGAGACGTGTGGCTGGCACTGTGTATGGAGACGTGTGACTGGTACTGTGTATGGAGACGTGTGACTGGCACTGTGTATGAGAGACGTGTGACTGGCACTGTGTATGGAGACGTGTGACTGGCACTGTGTATGGAGACGTGTGACTGGCACTGTGTATGGAGACGTGTGACTGGCACTGTGTATGGAGACGTGTGACTGGTACTGTGTATGAGAGACGTGTGACTGGTACTGTGTATGAGAGACGTGTAACTGGTACTGTGTATGGAGACGTGTGACTGGCACTGTGTATGGAGACGTGTGACTGGTACTGTGTATGAGAGACGTGTGACTGGTACTGTGTATGGAGACGTGTGACTGGCACTGTGTATGGAGACGTGTGTCTGGCACTGTGTATGGAGACGTCTGGCTGGCACTGTGTATGGGGAGACGTGTGACTGGCACTGTGTATGGGGAGACGTGTGACTGTCACTGTGTATGGAGACGTGTGACTGGTACTGTGTATGGTGGCATGAATGACTGGCATTGTGTATGGGAGACGTGTGACTGGCACTGTGTATATTAGGGTATGTAAATGACACTAGCCATGTATACCCCTTTGTTAGGACTACCTCATGCTCATGGATGTATTCCCATACATTATATAGAGTCATTACACATAGAGGGATCTATTCCTATTATATAGAGTCATTACACACAGAGGGATCTATTCCTATTATATAGAGTCATTACACACAGAGGGATCTATTCCTATTATATAGAGTCATTACACACAGATGGATCTATTCCTATTATATAGAGTCATTACACACAGAGGGATCTATTCCTATTATATAGATTCTTTACACACAGAGGGATCTATTCCTATTATATAGAGTCATTACACACAGAGGGATCTATTCCAATTATATAGAGTCATTACACACAGAGGGATCTATTCCTATTATATAGAGTCATTACACACAGAGGGATCTATTCCTATTATATAGAGTCATTACACACAGAGGGATCTATTCCTATTATATAGAGTCATTACACACAGAGGGATCTATTCCTATTATATAGAGTCATTACACACAGAGGGATCTATTCCTATTATATAGAGTCAGTACACACAGAGGGATCTATTCCTATATATTATATAGAGTCATTACACACAGGGGGATCTATTCCTATATATTATATAGTCATTACACACAGAGGGATCTATTCCTATATATTATATAGAGTCATTACACACAGAGGGATCTATTCCTATATATTATATAGAGTCATTACACACAGGGAGATCTATTCCTATATATTATATAGAGTCATTACACACAGAGGGATCTATTCCTATATATTATATAGAGTCATTACACACAGGGAGATCTATTCCTATATATTATATAGAGTCATTACACACAGGGAGATCTATTCCTATATATTATATAGAGTCATTACACACAGAGGGATCTATTCCTATATATTATATAGAGTCATTACACACAGAGGGATCTATTCCTATATATTATATAGTCATTACACACAGGGGGATCTATTCCTATATATTATATAGTCATTACACACAGAGGGATCTATTCCTATATATTAGAGTCATTACACACAGAGGGATCTATTCCTATATATTATATAGAGTCATTACACACAGAGGGATCTATTCCTATATATTATATAGAGTCATTACACACAGGGAGATCTATTCCTATATATTATATAGAGTCATTACACACAGGGAGATCTATTCCTATATATTATATAGAGTCATTACACACAGAGGGATCTATTCCTATATATTATATAGAGTCATTACACACAGAGGGATCTATTCCTATATATTAGAGTCATTACACACAGAGGGATCTATTCCTATATATTATATAGAGTCATTACACACAGAGGGATCTATTCCTATATATTATATAGAGTCATTACACACAGGGAGATCTATTCCTATATATTATATAGTCATTACACACAGGGGGATCTATTCCTATATATTATATAGTCATTACACACAGAGGGATCTATTCCTATATATTAGAGTCATTACACACAGAGGGATCTATTCCTATATATTATATAGAGTCATTACACACAGAGGGATCTATTCCTATATATTATATAGAGTCATTACACACAGGGAGATCTATTCCTATATATTATATAGATTCATCACACACAGAGGGATCTATTTCAGGTGTTTATTTCTGTTATTGTTGATGATTATGGCTTACAGCCAATGAAAACCCAAAAGTCATTATCTCAGAAAATTTGAATATTATATAAGACCAAGTGAAAAAATTGTTTTACACTCAGAAATGTCGGCGCCTCCTTAAAAGTCTGTACAGTAAATGCCTCAATACTTGGTCGGCTCCTTTTGCATGAATTCCTGCATCAATGCGGCAATGTGGCCTGGAGGCGATCAGCCTGTGGCACTGCTGAGGTGTTATGGAAGTCCAGGTTGCTTTGATAGCCGCCTTCAGCTCGTCTGCATTGTTGGGTCTGGTGTCTCTCAGATTCTCTATGGGGTTTAGGTCAGGAGAGTTTGTTGGACAATCAAGCACCGTGATACTGTGGTTCTTACTCCAGGTATTGGTACTTTGGCAGTGTGGACAGGGGCCAAGTCCTACTGGAAATGACATTTCCATCTCTAAAAAGCTTGTCGGCAGAGGGAAGCATGAAGGGCTGTAAAATGTCCTAGTAGACGGCTGCACGGACTTTGGTCTTGATAACACACAGTGGAGCTACACCAGCAGATGACATGGCTCCAAACCATCACTGATTGTGGAGACTTCACACTAGACCTCAGCAGCTTGGATTGTGGCCTCTCCACTCTTCCTCCAGATTCTAAGACCTAATTTCCAATGCTTGTGCACCTTTTTCTACCACACTTTACCTTTCCACTCAACATTCCATTAATATGCAAGAGAAAAAGAAGAAAAATCCAGCTCTTCAGGCTAAGAAAGCCACGGTCTTTATTTTAGCATGCAGAAATAATGGATAGCATGATCAGCATGGTCATGCTATCCGTTAGTTCTGCATGCTAAAATAAAGACCGTGGCTTTCCTCACCTGAAGAGCTGGATTTTTTTTCTTTTTCTCATGCAATATTAGGCTGAGGCAGCGCCTGTCCGTGCTCCAGGGAGAAACCAGGAGTGAGCCTATACACGGTGAGCTGAAACACACAAATTGGATTCCATTAATATGCTTTGATACAGCACTCTGAACAGCCATCTTCTTTGGAATGGCCTTTTGTGGCTTACCCTTCTTGTGGAGTGTGTCAATGACTGCCTTCTGGACATCTGTCAAGTCAGCAGTCTTCCTCATGACTGTGCAGCCTACTGAATCAGACTAAGGGACCATTTTAAACGCTTAGGAAGCTTTTGCAGATGCTTTGTGGTAATTTTTCTAATTTTCTGAGATAAATGACTTTTGGGTTTTCATTGGCTGTAAGCCATAATCATCAACATTAATAGAAATAAACACTTGAAATAGATCCCTCTGTGTGTAATGACTCTATATAATATTTAGGAAAAGATCCTTCTGTGTGTAATGACTATACAATATGGAGGAATAGATCCCTCTGTGTGTAATGACTTTTTAATATATAGGAATAGATCCCTCTGTGTGTAATGATTCTATATAATATATTGGAATAGATCCCTCTGTGTGTAATGACTATATAATATATAGGAATAGATCTCTCTGTGTGTAATGACTCTATATAATATATTGGAATAGATCCCTCTGTGTGTAATGACTATATAATATATAGGTATAGATCTCTCCGTGTGTAATGACTCTATATAATATATCGGAATAGATCCCTCTGTGTGTAATGACTATATAATATATAGGAATAGATCTCTCTGTGTGTAATAACTCTATATAATATATTGGAATAGATCTCTGTGTGTAATTACTCTATATAATATATCGGAATAGGTCCCTCTGTGTGTAATGACTATATAATATATAGGAATAGATCTCTCTCTGTGTAATGACTCTATATAATATATCGGAATAGATCCCTCTGTGTGTAATGACTATATAATATATAGGAATAGATCTCTCTGTGTGTAATGACTCTATATAATATATAGGAATAGATCCCTCTGTGTGTAATGACTCTATATAATATATAGGAATAGATCCCTCTGTGTGTAATGATTCTATATAATATATAGGAATAGATCCCTCTGTGTGTAATGACTATATAATATATTGGAATAGATCTCTCTGTGTGTAATGATTCTATATAATATATAGGAATAGATCCCTCTGTGTGTAATGACTCTATATAATATATCAGAATAGATCCCTCTGTGTGTAATGACTATATAATATATAGGAATAGATCCCTCTGTGTGTAATGACTCTATATAATATATTGGAATAGATCCCTCTGTGTGTAATGACTCTATATAATATATGTGTTTCCCTTTTTGTATTGAATTCCTGAAATAAATGAACTTTTTGATGATATTCTAATTTATTGAGATGCACTTCTGTACAGAAGACAGTTGTGATAATTCCCCAGTTTCTCACTCTCCATCACATAGAACAATGCAGTGTGCAGTACTGGTAAGTCACCACAAGAGGGCGGCACAGGACAGGAAATATCTGGCACAAATCCCACACTGATATAATTCAGTATAATGTTGCAGTAAAACCATAAACTCCAATAAATGGATCAGAGGCTTAAAAAAGTAAAAAAATGGTGTTTTATTTTTTTATTTATTTTTTTTTTTTTAAAAGTGAACTCTGCTTTGTTGTGGGGTCTTCACACTGCAGACGTCTCCCTTTCTGCTCCATTATGGCCTGCGCCGGTCACCACCATCCGCCGGAATCAATTGGCATGTATTGATCTCAGCGTGCCGCAGGTGATGCATTAATCGTGGCACCCCACAGACCCCCCCTCCCCGCCGCCGTCCGTTCCAGCTTGTGTCCAGGGGTCCGCCAATGTAAACCCAATAAATGAAATCTGACACTTATGGATCCACCACAATATAATAAGAGAAATCGCACTTAGCCGCCTCTGATAATCGCACGCCGCCCCGCCGGAGGCTCCCCACTGCAGACTGCATATTAAATAGAATCAGATGTACATCTGGAGGCAGAGCGGGGGTCCCGCCAGCAGTGGGAGGGTTAATCAGCGGACACATCACCGAGTGCGCCCTCTATTAGAGATGAGGGGCTGCCGGGGGCCGCGCTCCAGACCCCACAGGGAACGGGGAGGAAAAACTTTCCAAAATTCCTTTCTTCTGTTCGGAATCTTTCACGTCAAAGGAATGTGTTATCCGTATAAGAGCGGCTCAGCCGTTACAGTGTGTCAGGACAGTGCGGGGGACAGTCACCAGGAGTATGGGGGGAGCCTGAGGATTACAGATGTAGCAGAGCTGAGGGGGTGACTGAGCTTTAGGGGTGATGGTTTATATGTCATGAATACTCAAAAAAAAAGTATACCGTAAACTATGTACAAAATTATACAAATCCCCACTACACCTGCAACTATGAACTCAGCTCTGCTGCATCTGCAACTGTGAACTCAGCTCTGCTACATCTGCAAGTGAGAACTTAGCTCTGCTACATCTGCAACTATGAACTCAGCTCTGCTGCATCTGCAACTGTGAACTCAGCTCTGCTGCATCTGCAACTGTGAACTCAGCTCTGCTGCATCTGCAACTGTGAACTCAGCTCTGCTGCATCTGCAACTATGAACTCAGCTCTGCTACATCTGCAAGTGAGAACTCAGCTCTGCTACATCTGCAAGTGAGAACTCAGCTCTGCTACATCTGCAAGTGAGAACTCAGCTCTGCTACATCTGCAAGTGAGAACTCAGCTCTGCTACATCTGCAACTGTGAACTCAGCTCTGCTGCATCTGCAAGTGAGAACTTAGCTCTGCTGCATCTGCAAGTGAGAACTCAGCTCTGCTACATCTGCAACTGTGAACTCAGCTCTGCTGCATCTGCAAGTGAGAACTCAGCTCTGCTACATCTGCAAGTGAGAACTCAGCTCTGCTACATCTGCAAGTGAGAACTCAGCTCTGCTACATCTGCAAGTGAGAACTCAGCTCTGCTACCTCTGCAAGTGAGAACTCAGCTCTGCTACATCTGCAAGTGAGAACTCAGCTCTGCTACATCTGCAACTGTGAACTCAGCTCTGCTGCACCTGCAAGTGAGAACTTAGCTCTGCTGCATCTGCAAGTGAGAACTCAGCTCTGCTACATCTGCAAGTGAGAACTCAGCTCTGCTACATCTGCAAGTGAGAACTCAGCTCTGCTACATCTGCAAGTGAGAACTCAGCTCTGCTACATCTGCAAGTGAGAACTCAGCTCTGCTACATCTGCAAGTGAGAACTCAGCTCTGCTACATCTGCAAGTGAGAACTCAGCTCTGCTACATCTGCAAGTGAGAACTCAGCTCTGCTGCATCTGCAAGTGAGAACTCAGCTCTGCTGCATCTGCAACTGTGAACTCAGCTCTGCTACATCTGCAAGTGAGAACTCAGCTCTGCTACATCTGCAAGTGAGAACTCAGCTCTGCTGCATCTGCAAGTGAGAACTCAGCTCTGCTACATCTGCAAGTGAGAACTCAGTTCTGCTACATCTGCAAGTGAGAACTCAGCTCTGCTACATCTGCAAGTGAGAACTCAGCTCTGCTACATCTGCAAGTGAGAACTCAGCTCTGCTACATCTGCAAGTGAGAACTCAGCTCTGCTACATCTGCAACTGTGAACTCAGCTCTGCTGCATCTGCAAGTGAGAACTTAGCTCTGCTGCATCTGCAAGTGAGAACTCAGCTCTGCTACATCTGCAAGTGAGAACTCAGCTCTGCTACATCTGCAACTGTGAACTCAGCTCTGCTGCACCTGCAAGTGAGAACTTAGCTCTGCTGCATCTGCAAGTGAGAACTCAGCTCTGCTACATCTGCAAGTGAGAACTCAGCTCTCCTACATCTGCAAGTGAGAACTCAGCTCTGCTACATCTGCAAGTGAGAACTCACTTGCGGCTGTAGCAGAGCTGAGAAATCGGATCTGCTACATTTGCAACTGGGAATTCAGCTCTACTACATTTGCAAATGAGAACGCAGCTCTGCTACATCTGCAAGTGAGAACTCAGCTCTGCTACATCTGCAAGTGAGAACTCAGCTCTGCTACATCTGCAAATGAGAACTCAGCTCTGCTACATCTGCAAGTGAGAACTCAGCTCTGCTACATCTGCAAGTGAGAACTCAGCTCTGCTACATCTGCAAGTGAGAACTCAGCTCTGCTACATCTGCAAGTGAGAACTCAGCTCTGCTACATCTGCAAGTGAGAATGCAGCTCTGCTACATCTGCAACTGTGAACTCAGCTCTGCTACATCCGCATCTGATAATATTCACAACTAGGAATATTTGTAAATCAAAACTTATCAAATGTCTTTAAAACAAACTATTCCACAATTCCACAATTTGGATTCAGCTCTGCTACATCTATAACTAATAGTACATACCGGAGGTCTCACTGCACATTCAATCTTTGCCATTATATATATATATATATATATATATATATATATATATATGTATATATGGGGTGCAATCATGGACCCTCATCAGCCAGAGGCAGGTACAGAACCTGCATCATGTGGCACAGGGGTCCTTGGTCCCTTTAGGCATCAGATCCCGGCCCGTGGCCCCTTGTGACTGCGCCCGTGGCCCCTTGTGACTGCGCCCGTGGCCCCTTGTGACTGCGCCCGTGGCCCCTTGTGACTGCGCCCGTGGCCCCTTGTGACTGCGCCCGTGGCCCTCACCGTTGCTTTTTTGTCTGCATCCCCTGCAGACCTCCACTATGTCTATTATAATCCGCTGCTTTATATTCAGTGTGGCCCCCCGCAGCGGCGAGTGCAGGGCTGAGCCTTCCCTTTCATCCGTTTTACCCTTCCAGCACAAATAAAACTTATAAAATGCCAATGTGTCGGCCATGCCCCGTCCCAGATATTAATAGATGTGACAGTGCCGTATTGAGGAAAGGTTACAGCGGCCGCGTGTCACCTCATCCAAAGTGAAATATTAATCAAAAGACTTCTAGAATCCGCGGCCGCCCCGCAGAGAGCGCGCTGTGTGACTGCCAGCATGGCCGCCTCACCCCGGAGAAAAGCCTTCCACATCACACAGCTGCCGGGACGCCTCCATCCTGCTGGTCACACACAATACATGAGAAGGAGGGGTTCACACCGAGGGGAGACCGGAGGGTAAAGCAGAACTCCGCTCATTACACTATTACCATGATCGCGCCCCTGGAACATGGCGCCGAGAGCGCGATGAGGAGAAAAACGCTGAACTGACGTGAATCCAAGACTTGTTTTATACGCTCTGTGAGATGCCATGATGATGATGATGGTGATGATGATGAAAAATCCAACTTTAGGAGCTGATCCTGAAACAATATTTTTTTCCTTAGGATATTGGTAATCCTGTTATCAACTTCAATGGTGTCCGGCTGTAGAAGGTCACTATCTCGGGTGTATCATGATTGACAGACAACCCTGTGTTGTCCGGCTGTAGAAGGTTGCTATCTTGGGTGTGTAACAGTTGACAGACAGCCCTGTGTTGTCCGGCTGTAGAAGGTCACTATCTCAGGTGTGTCACGGTTGACAGACAACCCTGTGGTGTCCGGCTGTAGAAGGTTACTATCTCAGGTGTGTCACGGTTGACAGATAACCTTGTGGTGTCCGGCTGTAGAAAGTCACTATCTCAGGTGTGTCACAGTTGATAGACAACGCTGTGGTGTCCGAATGCAGAAGGTCACTACCTTGGGTGTGTCACGGCTCACAGACAACCCTGTGGTGCCTGGCTGTAGAATGTCACTATCTTGGGTGTGTCACAGTTGATAGACAACCCTGTGGTGTCCAGCTATAGAAAGTAGTTTTCTCAGGTGTGTCACAGTTGACAAACAACCCTGTGGTGTCCGGCTGTAGAAAGTCACAATCTCGGGTGTGTCACAGTTGATAGACAACCCTGTGGTGTCCGAATGCAGAAGGTCACTACCTTGGGTGTGTCACAGCTCACAGACAACCCTGTGGTGCCTGGCTGTAGAATGTCACTATCTTGGGTGTGTCACAGTTGATAGACAACCCTGTGGTGTCCAGCTATAGAAGAAAAATTGGACATTTTTCTTCTATAAGACCAATTGTAAAATTCTATAAGACCAATTTTTTATCTATACTGGCTAACCCGGTACAAAGATATATTTTACCTGTATCAGCTATAGAAGGTCGCTTTTCTCAGGTGTGTCACAGTTGACAGACAACCCTGAGGTTTCCGGCTGTAGAAGGTTGCTGTCACGGGTGTGTCACAGTTGACAGACAACCCTGTGGTTTCCGGCTGTAGAAGGTTGCTGTCACGGGTGTGTCACAGTTGACAGAAAACCCTGTGTTGTCCGACTGTAGAAGGTTGCTATCTTGGGTGTGTCGCGGTTGACAGACAACCCTGTGGTGTCCGGCTGTAGAAGGTCACTATCTCAGGTGTGTCACGGTTGACAGACAGCCCTGTGGTGTCCGGCTGCATTTAGCTCCACAAACTGCTTCTTGATATTCCATCCTTTCCCCTGTGGTGTGAATGGAGTCTTTAATGTCTTCTCTGTTAAGGTTTACTCTTTCCCCTTTAAGACCCTGCGTAGATCTTTTCCTTTTCAGCTGCTAATCATTATCCTTGACACTCTGTCTTTAAATACTGGCCTTTCCCCTAGGTATGCTGCTGGTGATAGCGTTAGTTTCTACGCAGTTCTCATTGCAAGCAGTCAGCCTGTAATTATGTGGAGAAACATTGTTTGTTGCTGTCATTCTCCCTACGCCATCCTGGAGGTATTTTCTTCCCCAGTTTGTTTTCCCTGTGTGTTCTTTATGAAGTGGGGTTGACTAGCGCTCATCACGCCCATTCATTACCTAGGGCCCAGTTCAGGGCCAGGTATCCTGCTTGGCGCATAAGTAAGGAACCTATCTAGAGACAGCTAGGGGGCAGCGAAAAACGTCTTGGGGGTCACCATCTCCCCCCTCCCCTAAGCACAGGATTTCCCTCTTCCCTCCCCTCCCTTCTCGCCATTCCCTCAGTATTTCCCCAAACCTAGCCTGACCCCCGCAGATTGGGGAGGTAGAGATCCAGACTGCACCAATACTTTACTAATGAGCAATTCTAAAATTAGGCAATCAATATCAAAAGCCCCTTTAGGCGGAGATGACACCTTGTGTATTTGGTGTGGATTTGTGTGCCAAAATACCGTATACTAGATAAGGAGCGCAGATTTCAACACATCTCTCTATCTACCTTAAGACGTTAGCCTTAAAGGGATTTTCCACTTTTAGAAAAGGTGACCTCAAACGTTTCCATTAATGTAAAATGGCAAACTCTGCTAGTACTCGCCTACCCGGGCATCAGCACACCAGTCTCTTTATTTAATATTTTTTTTATTTTATTTTTTTTCCGTTTATTTTTTTTCATGTTTTATATTTACACATTTTTCTTACATAAATCGTCCACAGATGTGTTTTTTTTTCATTATATTAATACTAAAAAAAAAAAAAAGTTTGTTTTTTTTTCTTTAATTGATACCTTAAATTTTGGGATATTTACGACATTTTATTCCAATTTCTGGAAAACTTGTAGAGCCCAAACAAAAAAAAATAAAGAAAAATAATTTTGGCTTTTTGATTTATTTTTCTTTTTGGAGGTTAATATAGTGGTCAGTTTTACAGTTTGATTTAGATCAGACTTTTACATACACTGTGACACCAACTATGTATATTGCTACTTATTTCTTACATTTCTTTTTTGCTTATTTTTAATTATTTTATATCTTTTCTTTGTTATTTTTATATATTTTTTTTAATTTATTTCATTAATTTTTCCTTTATTTTTGAACTCTGCAGAGATTAATGATCTCATTTTATTGCTTATATTATATACTGCAAGATAAGGGTACTGTAGTATTTAGAGCAATTGACATTCATTTCTGTGTCTAGGCTTCGCAGGATGACCAAGATGGCAGAGATGGGGTCCATCAAAATGCTCCTGGGTGCAATGCTGTCCCACTAGGTACACGGAAGTACCAAGCGAACGGCGAGAGGGAAGGGAAACCCTGTGTTTAGGTAAAAGGAAGATGGTGACTCCTGACCAAACCTACTACTGGTCCCTGGGGTCCCTCACCTCCATAGATAGGTTCCGCACCTATACGCCAAGTCGGATACCTGACTCTAGGTATCCCTAGTGCTGGACCCCAAGTAGGGAATGGGTGGGATGAGCTCTTTGTCAACCCCACTAAACTACTTTAGAAGACACAAGGAGGACACAGGGAAAAAGCATGGACTATTTATCCACGGATGACAACGTTCAGCAAAGTTTTCAGCAACAATACCACAGAGGAGTACAAGCCTCCTGCTTGCAACCAGAGCTAGAAGGAACTGAAAATATCACCAGCACCAGTCCAAAGGAAGGAAGAAAGGAATAGGTATTTAAGCACCAAGATAATGCTTCTGATCAGCAGCTGGGTGGAAGTCGAGCTCTTGCTGGGTCTAAAAGGGGTAGAGATGAATCTAGCAGGAGGGCTGCCTATACCAATGAATACTGAAAGCAGGAACAATGGAAAGTCAGGGAGAATTCTGCGCAGCCAAACGCTGTGGCCAGAAACCACATGACTGTGTCACCCGTGTCACAGCTGTGAAACATGCCAACTAGGGATGATCGAATATCCAACGAATAGGTCGCCGCTATGCGAATATTCGATGTGCAATGTAAGTCTATGGGAAGCTTGAGTAGTTGCTATTTGGCAACTATTCGGGTTTCCCATAGACTTACATTGCGCATCGATTATTTGCAAATAGTCGAATAGTGGCGACCCATTCGGCGAATATGGGCGTTGCCGAATATTTGAGGTATTCAATCATCCCTAATGCCAACCCATCAGAACTCCTAATTGATAAATGGCTAAACAGCAGTGATCTGAGCTAGCTCTGGTCGCTGCTGCTAATGATAGATTTTGGCTATATAACAATACTGGCAACTGCCCAGTAGGGAGCAGGTTCAGTTTTGTGTACATCCACCCTGACTGTGGTGCACTCTTAAAATATAAAGGGTGCAAAACTATGGTGTTTGGCCTTTTGATGTGGTGTTCATCCGGCCAACACTGTTCCTGAAAACAACTGATAGGTTGGGACACTCTGCCGATCAATATTTATCTTAAAGTCATCAATAAGTGGACAACCCCTTGAATGTTGAGAGATGCTAAATTTAGGAGGACCCCTCTTTGGAAAAAATATGATGGACAGTTACAGGAAGAAGTAGATACTCAACAGGGGAAAGACCGTCGTGGCAAAAGCTCGGTAGACAAAAGTTGTGCCGACCTACTACCTCCACATAGGCACCGAAATCCTCACACAATGGCACCCATGACAGTATCGGCAACAATCTTGACAACCCGACTCCCTACATCTTGTGCTTCCATCCAAAAATTGTGCATCAGTGAAGACAATTTGGGCTTTCGGAAGCCGCAGCTCATCTCCGCATCCATCAGATTAGAGATAAATCGGAGAGGTCACCGGCTCGCGGAAGGTTTGTCACCTCGGAATAAAAGAACTGGCGGAATATAATAGGATGGAACATTCGCGGCTCCATCACTGTATATTTTCCCCGCAACGGTAAACTGAAGTCTTCACAATTCTTCGCGCTCCTCGCCTCTCGGCCCTTTATTCCGTTCCTCGGCTTATCAGTCTTTATTGGGAGAAAATGACACAGAATTGGAGAGATGGATGCGTCGTATTGTCGAATGCATTTCAAAAAAAGGATATTTAAGACTTGGTCAGGATGGCCCCGTCCGCCCGGAGAGACCGATTCAGCCGCCAAATGTTGTGTATTATCTACAAATTGCCAATTACCGGACGCGCGGCGCCTCTACTCCTCTACTGAGGGATGTTGTGATTTTATATAATACTGCTTTGTATCACATGTATGATACCTCCCGTCTCGGCACCGGGGGCCGCACGTGGGGCCGCCAGAGGGTTTGCTTGAAATTCAAAAATGAAAATTTCACAAAAATTCAAAGCTTAAACTAATTTCTATACGGTTTAAGTTCAATTTTTATCTTAAAAATTTGGGGTACTCAGATCCGGGCCACGAGGTCACTTCTGTGGGTATCACGGTGGCGTGGCCCGGTCTGTGATCCCAGGCTCCACAGTAAAAGGGGATTTGGTAAGGGAGATTGTCCGTGACGCCACCCACGGTTGTGGTGATTGTGTGGACACCACCGCTGCTCTGTATGGGGATCCCGGGAGCGGTGACAGGGAGCAGCTTTGTTGTTATCTCTCCCCTCCGTGGGTAGGGGGTTGGTTGTCCCGGGGCCCAATGATGGGGTAGGGATGGATGGCAGGCCGGGTGCGGGGCCTGGTGAGGTGCAGGGTCGCAGGGGCAGCGCTGTGCCGCACAGCACGGTGGTACTCACTCAGCCAGAAATCAGGACACAGTTCTTGGTAAAACACTCGGCTGGATGGATGGGTCCCACAGACGCTGCGGTGTTTTCCCCTGACCCAGTTTGGTGGTGCAAGTCCTATCCTGCACCTTCCGTACACTCCTCCTGCGCTCCGGCTTCCAGCTGGCTCCCCGATTCAGTACCGGTGGGCCACCGCCCAGCCCCGGCTACCTACGGTTCCACCAACTGTCTCCCCGGCTCCCTGCAGACAGCCACTACCGTCTGCCTAACTCTCTGCTGCACGAGGGCCCTAGGCTCCAATCCTAGGCCCCAGTCTGCGCCTGCCTCCCTGCAGACCTCTTCTCTCCTCCTCCGCCTGAACTTGACTGGGCTTGTTTCCTGCCTCAGGCCAGCTAACTCCTGGGTGGGCGTCTCCATCTCCTGACTCCGCCCACCTGGTGTGTCAGTCTGAGCCCGAGGAAAGGAATCAAGTTTCACTGGGGATGTCTGCTGTGAAACTGCTGGGGGTGGGGGTGGGGGTGTTGTTACCTGTGGCCCCTGGCTTGTCCAAGGCGCCACATATAGAGGTGATATCAGTCATTGTACAGGAAAAGGAGGAGGTGAGCTGTGACATCACTTATTTTGAATGGAGGATCTTGTGTTATCTACTGTATATAGGAATGTGATCAGTTATTGTACAGGAGGGGAGGAGGGGAGCTGCGACATCTTTTGAGAATGATGGATCCTGTGTTACCTTCTGTATATAGGTGGTGTTAGCAATCATTGTACAGGAGGGGGAGGAGGTGAGGTGTGACATCTATTGTGAATGGTGGATCCTGTGTTATCTTTCATTGTAAAGGAGGAGGACGTGAGCTGTGACATCACCTATTATGATTTGGGGATTCTGTGTTGTCTGCTGTATGTAGAAGTGTTATCATTCATTGAACAGGAGAGAGAGGAGGTGAGCTGTGACATCACTTATTTTGAATGGTGGATCCTGTGTCACCTTCTGTAGATAGAGGTGTTATCAGTTAGTGTACAGAAGGAGGTGAGCTGCGACATCACCTATTGTGAACGGTGGATCCTTAGCTATCTACTGTATATAGAGGTGTTACCAGTCATTGTACAGGAGGAGGAGGAGGTGACCCGTGACATTATCTATTGTGAATAGTGGATCCGGTATTACCTTCTGAATATAGATGTGTTATCAATTTATCAATCATTACACAGGAGGAGGAGGTGAGCTGTGACATCACCCATTGTGGATGGTGGATCCTGAGTTATCTACTGTGTACGGAGGTTTCAGGAGGGCTTCAGAGGCTGGAAAATCATTGAGATGGATGTTAGCAGCATACAAATATAATGGGAACAGCATGGGCAAGACACATGGACTCCCAGGTCACTGCTCGTAAGTAAATAAATGAATAATAATTGAGGAAAAAAAAAAAACAACATGGGTCCTCCTTTTTTTTTTTTTTTTTTTTATCACCAGTCAAGGTAAAACAGACAGATGGGGGCTGGTATCATATGGGTCAGAAGGTCCATTGTTATTTGGCCCTTCCCAGCCTAAAATAGCAGCCCAAAAAAGCTGCCCCAGAAGTGTCTCCTCTTTTAGATGCGTCCAGTCTGGCACTTTGTTAGGCTCTTTGCGATTGCCCTGGTGCGGTGGCAATTGGGGTAATACATTTGGGGTTAGCTGTGAAATGTCAGCTGTGTAGGGTCAAATGGCATCAAGCCCAGGGGTTAGTAATGGACAAGCAACTATAAGACACCCCCATTACTAACCCTGTAAGTGAAAAGTGGGGGGAAAAAAAAAAAAAAAAACACACAGTGGAAAGTAGTAGTTTATTTGAATAAAGACGTTATCACTATATTGAAAAGTATAATGACAGAAGTGGGCTATGTGCTCTTCAGTGCTAAGGCTGAATTTTGATCCCGGTATGGCCCTGGTGGGAGGTCACTTTTGCAGTCTCATTACATCATTGTGATCACATTCTCCTGGCGGGAAAGTGGTGTTGGCTGTTGAAAATATGAAGAACCCTGTTTGTTACCGTTTTACAAAACCCCCAATGGGCTGTTCAGTATTCGGTCGCCTTTAGGCCACAGTTTTTCAAGCATTTCTTGATAATTGGCTGCAATGAAGAAACGGACCTTTACTAACCCCTATAACCCTCCCCTCCTCTCTTGCTCTAGCAAGTGAGATGTTTTCTTGCAGCGCCTCCAGAGGGCTAACGAAGCATTGCATTGTCTGTGTAATACAAGGCATGGTCAGGTCCTCCAGTTCTTTGTATCTATCCTCCAATTTGGCCAAGAAATGAGGATTCTGAAGAAAGGAGTCTAAGTCCAAATTCTCCAATACGTTCTATGACAATGGAGGCAGTCAGACGTCATACACATGACTGTGTGCATTGCAGACCGGAGAGTGATCACAATAGAACGGTCTGATTAATCCGCTATTACACAGTCCGGAGTATTAGATCCAAAAATCCCTCTTCGTGGTTGTTGTCTTTTCTTTCCCAGCGTGTTACAATCATTGCCCGGTAATTGTTAGACGCGTTAACTTGTTGCTCATTCAACGCGCTCAAGTTTACATTTGCTAATCCTTTGTGTCTAGACTAATGCAGCTGCTCCACCAGCCCCAATTTCATATGGATTTATAGACTACGGGCAAAATATACAACATTTTAGTTTTGATCCTTGTGAAAAGATGAAGAATGTGCAGCGATGATATGTGAGAGTAATGAAAACTGGGAAAAAAAAGTTAAAGGGTATTCTGGTAAAAAGATGGTACCATCTATCCACCGACCGGGCAAGCGATCAGTAATTACTAGTGATGAGCGGGCACTACCATGCTCGAGTGCTCTGTACTCGTAACTAGTGATGAGCGAGCACTACCATGCTCGGGTGCTCTGTACTCGTAACTAGTGATGATTGAGTGAGCACTACCATGCTCAGGTGCTCAGTACTCGTAACTAGTGATGAGCGGGCACTACCATGCTCAGGTGCTCAGTACTCGTAACTAGTGATGAGCGGGCACTACCATGCTCAGGTGCTCAGTACTCGTAACTAGTGATGAGCGGGCACTACCATGCTCAGGTGCTCAGTACTCGTAACTAGTGATGAGCGGGCACTACCATGCTCAGGTGCTCAGTCAGTACTCGTAACTAGTGATGAGCGAGCACTACCATGCTCAGGTGCTCAGTACTCGTAACTAGTGATGAGCGGGCACTACCATGCTCAGGTGCTCAGTACTCGTAACTAGTGATGAGCGGGCACTACCATGCTCAGGTGCTCAGTACTCGTAACTAGTGATGAGTGAGCACTACCATGCTCGGGTGCTCAGTACTCATAACTAGTGATGAGCGGGCACTACCATGCTCGGGTGCTCAGTACTCGTAACTAGTGATGAGTGAGCACTACCATGCTCGGGTGCTCTGTACTCGTAACTAGTGATGAGCGGGCACTACCATGCTCAGGTGCTCAGTACTCGTAACTAGTGATGAGCGGGCACTACCATGCTCAGGTGCTCAGTACTCGTAACTAGTGATGAGCGGGCACTACCATGCTCGGGTGCTCTGTACTCGTAACTAGTGATGAGCGGGCACTACCATGCTCAGGTGCTCAGTACTCGTAACTAGTGATGAGCGGGCACTACCATGCTCAGGTGCTCAGTACTCGTAACTAGTGATGAGCGGGCACTACCATACTCAGCTGCTCGGTACTAGTAACTAGTGATGAGCGGGCACTACCATGCTCAGTACTCGTAACTAGTGATGAGCGGACACTACCATGCTCGGGTGCTCGGTACTCGTAACTAGTGATGAGCGGGCACTACCATGCTCGGGTGCTCAGTACTCGTAACTAGTGATGAGCGGACACTACCATGCTCGGGTGCTCGGTACTCGTAACTAGTGATGAGTGGGCACTACCATGCTCGGGTGCTCAGTACTCGTAACTAGTGATGAGCGGGCACTACCATGCTCGGGTGCTCGGTACTCGTAACTAGTGATGAGTGAGCACTACCATGCTCGAGTGCTCAGTACTCGTAACTAGTGATGAGTGAGCACTACCATGCTCGGGTGCTCGGTACTCGTAACTAGTGATGAGCGGGCACTACCATGCTCAGGTGCTCAGTACTCGTAACTAGTGATGAGTGAGCACTACCATGCTCGGTACTTGTAACTGTGTAGTGGCCATTCATGGGTACTACAGCTCGGCTCCTATTGAAGTGAATGTGATCTGAGCTGCAATACTGACAAACAGTTTTCTCTACTCATATAAATGGGGAAAGTAATACAATCTTCATTTGCACAAAATGCAGAATATTACTGCAGCACCCAGGGGGGCAGGTGGTCCAGGTCGGGTCTTGTACCTGTTTTACTCGTCACCGGGCTGGTGCGGAAGTCTGGGATGTTGCGGTGCCCTGAGGTGTACACCAACAGAAGGGGGATAGGAGGTGAAAGTTTGTTGGGACGCCACCTGTGGTACACAGCCAGGGAATAGCAGCCGCTGCAGTCGCTGTCCTCGGGGTCGGATGGTGGTAGCAGTCAAGATGGAGTCGCTCCCCACAGGTGGAGTGGGCCCTGGGAAGGATGATGAGGAAAGTAGTAATGGCTGGCGCCGAGGTGCGGGCCGTCGGTAATAAGAGTCCGAGTCGGCTCCGGCGGTTCCAGGTGTCTTTACTCACAGTTCTTTAAGAAACCCGGTTGCTGCCGCAAAAGCACTGGTCACCGCTGTGATGGGCCCCGTTGACCTCGGATAAGTTGGAAGAAGCCACCGGTGTTTGTAAAATGTTCTTTGTAAGAGTTGCCCCTCCAGCAGTGAGGAACCCGGGCTGAGCCTCCGCTCCAAGCCTAGGCCCCGTGAAAGAAGAAGAAGAGAAGGAAGTGGTGACGTGTCGCCAGAACTGATGTCCCAGGTAGACTGACTGGTGATTGTGTGAGTTGCTCCTACTTCTACCCCAAGTGGAACCCGCCCCCCCAGGTGGTTGTCCTAGTGAACGGGAAATTCCCATGCTTCGTGATGGCCACCCCCCAGCCTACCCTAGTCCAGCTCCCCAGTAAGAAGGCTCCTAAGCTGCATGTAAAGTGTGAATGTGGAAACACCGGTGATTAACCCACTCCTTACCCGAGGCGAATACCGTACCTTAAATAAGGTGCAATACTCTGTGGCGACTGGTGCCTCAGGGGTGCCACATTACCAGATCTGATCAAAATTCTCATTGAATCCTGAATTTGTAAAAGTGCTCATGAGACATGTTGTCGGCGTTCTCCTGATTGTACATTTTGGGAACCAAGATTCTAAAATTATTGATGAAGTATATTAAAAAAAAAAAATGCATTTCCATTGCTCGCTATATGAAGTTCACCTTTAAAACCAGCAGCCCAGAAGAGGAGCTTCAGCAGCCGCAGCAGGCGAGGGTCCGCGGAAGATTTCATTACCGTTCTTATACAGTAAGCACTATTATTCAATTGAGTTAAACCATCTGCAGCGTCAGCGCTTCCCGCGGTATCTGCAGATCAGCGACTAATCTGCACCGCCGTCAGGACACACGGCGTTGTACGCGGCCCGGAGACACCCGGTCACAAGTAATAAACCCTCTACCACATTCTGGAGCTTTGCGCTCATAAAAAAGTTCTATATATATATTTATAAACAAGTTTTTTTGCTTTTGTTGTTTTGTTTTTTGTTTTTTTTTTTTTGCGCTTTAGTTTTTAAATTTAATCATTTTATTACCCTGACCCAAGAATTTGTTTAAAATATACAATTCATTGTAATATTAATGCATGTACGTTTTTGGGGTTTTTTAATGTTTATTTTTACACGGGACCCCCCTATTTTTTAACCTCTCCTAGGGAGGTGTAGCAGGAGAGCACAGTGCCGATGATTCAGTACTACCTTCATCCATGAGCTGATCAGCCTTAGGTCATCTTGGTTGCTGCCTATGCAGAGTGCATCCAAAACTGACCATTAAGAGAGGGAGTGAAGAACAACTGGCCGCTACCACCTATCGCAAGCCGACTGCAACGAATAGCCTCTGCATTGAAGAAGCCACTATCCCACCATTTCGAAAACAGGTATCCCCAAGGGGCAATACCTCAAGGTTAGACGCAACTGCTCTACAGATATGTCATTTTTCCATCAGGCGGGGAATCTCAGGAATCGTTTTTTGAATAGGGGATATCCTGCAAAAATTTTGAGTGATGCATTGGGGTCATTGCTGTGACCCCGAAAAATAGTCTTCTCACCCCAAGAAACAAAGAAGAACCTATGCAGAGTGCAGCAGCAGAGATCATTTTATTGGCTGCTGCGCTCTGCATAGGCAATGAAAGATGACAAAGCTCAGTTCATTACACAGAGGGATTTTTTTTTATTTTTTTTTATCTCAGGTCACTTTCTATGCAGAGCGCAGCAGCCGAGATCAGTTTATTATTGGCTCCTGCTCTCGGCATAGGCAACGACGGCGATGACAAAGCTCAATTCAATGTACAGTGTGAATTTTTTATTATCTCAGTCACAACCTATACAGAGCGCAGCAGCCGAGATCAATTTGTTTTCAACTGCTGCGCTCTGCATAGGCAACGATGTACAGTAGGTGACAAAGCTGACAAAGCTCAATTCATTACACAGTGACTTATCTCAGTAACTTCCTATGCAAAGCAAAGCAGCAGAGTTCAGTTTATCAGCTGCTGTGCTTTGCATAGGCAACGACAGCGATGACAAAGCTCAATTCATTACACAGAGTGATTTTTTTTAAATCTTTGTCACTTTCTATGCAGAGCACAGCGGCCGAGATCAGTTTGTTATCGGCTGCTGTGCTCTGCATAGGCAGCGACTGAATTGAAAAAGCTTAATTCATTACACAGATTGAATTTTTTTAATCAGTCAGTCACTATACATAGCACAGCACTGCTCTGGGCGAGTCTCCTGAACACCGAACATCGGGGGGTTCGCCCATCCCTACACAGCAGCTGAAATCTGATTAATATCTGCTGCTGCGCTCTGCACAGGCAATGACAGATGACAAAGCTCAATTCATTAAACAGAGTGATTTCTGTTAATCTCAGTCACTTCCTATGCAGAGCGCAGCATACAAGATCAGTTTATCGGCTGCTGCGCTCTGTATAGGCAACAACTGAGATGACAAACCTCATTTTGTAACAAAGAGTGATTTTTTTTATCTAAGTCACTACCTATGCAGAGTGCAGCAGTAGAGATCAGTTTCTGATCAGCTGCTGTGCTCTGCATAGGCAAGGACAGAGATGACAAAGCTTAATTCATTACACAAAATGATTTTTTTTATCTCAGTCACTTCCTTTGCAGAGCACAGCAGCCGAGATCAGTTTATTGGCTGCTGCACTCTGCATAGGCAACAATGGAGAAAACAAAGCTCAAATCATTGCACAGAGTAATTTTTTTTATCTCAGTCACTTGCTATGTGGAGCACAGCAGATGATCATAAACTCCTGTGCTCTGCATAGGAACTGATGACAACGACAGAGACAAAAGAGCAGAGCTGGAAGGGCACAAAGTAAGAAAAACGGTCATGTGCTGACACCGCTCCCTGCTATGGTTCCACTGGATCATCAGTGGGGAAATATGAGCCCATAAAATATTGCCCTCTTATAGATTTTTCTCACCCAGGACAATCGTCCATGTGTCCCCCAGATTACACCCCACAGCTGACCCCCATTATCCTGACTCTCATCTTCCAGCAGCACCAAAGTCTCCCTTATAAACTAGTCTAATGTTGTCCAAATATGTCGATGTGTGTATGGGGAACCCCGGGAGGTCAGGATCCAGCATTTACGTTTTTGGACAGCCAATTATTTTGTTCTCTACTAATTAGGCTGCCGCCAGAGATGTCTGGCAGAGGCTTTGTCATAGAGAACAAAGTATCATTCCGCATTATGTAAA
>NC_134358.1:545552219-545667219 GCF_048569485.1 Anomaloglossus baeobatrachus | reverse complement strand
TTAAAAATAAAAACAAAAACTGACATCTTACAATATTAATCCTGGCCACGGTTTTTTTTTTTATTAACTGCCTGATATTTCAGGAATTGTACATGTATATTAGCCACATTGGTTAGCCTGCGACCCTATCTTTTTTATTGAAGTGTCCAATGAGGGTGTGCTAAGGTCATCATGAAGGGAGGAGGAGGTAGTGAGCTGTGACATCACCTATTGTGATCGGTGGATCCTGTCTTATCTATTGTATATAATAATAATAATATTTATAATAATAATTTTATTCATTTATATAGCGTTATTAATTCCACAGCGCTTTACATACATTGGCGCATAATATATATTATATATATATAGAGGTGTTATTTAATTGTACAGGAGGAGGTGAGCAGTAACATCAACCTATTGTGAATGGTGAATGCTGTGACCTACTGTATATAGAGGTAATATCAGTTATTGTACAGGAGGAGGAGGTGAGCTGTGATATTACCTATTGTGAATGGTGGATCTTGTGTTATCTACTGTATACAGAGGTGTTATCAGTCATTGTACATAAGGAGGGGGTGAGCTGTGACATCACCTATTGTGAATGGTGGATCCTATGTTATCTACTGTATATAGAGGGTGTTGACAGTCATTGTAGAGGAAGAGGAGGTGAGCTGTGACATCACCTATTGTGAATACTATGTTATCTACTGTATATAGAGGTGTTATCAGTCATTGTACAGGAAGAGGAGGTGAGCTGTGACATAACCTATTGTGAATGGTGGATCCTAAAACTACTGTATATAAAGGTGTTATCAGTCATTATACAGGTGGGGGAGGAGGTGAGCTGTGACATCACCTATTGTGAATGGTGGATCTTATGTTATCTACTGTATATAGAGGTATTGTCAGTCATAGTACAGGAGGGGGAGAAGGTGAGCTGTAGTGATGAGTGAGGTGTTGAAGGTGTTATCAGTCATTATAATCCTGCCTCTGATGACAATGAAACTGCTGAAAACTCTTCCAGCAAGGACAAAAAGTCTAATTCTAAAATAGCCCCAGGGGCCACTGTCAAAATTGCAAGATTAGTAATTCTGTGTTTCTTTGATTAAAAAAAACAACAACAAAACATTGCCAAATATTTTAAAAAAATATGTAGAACACAAAAACGTACTTTATAGAATAGATCATTTTCTGCCAAAACATTCCCTTTAAGTTTAAAAGGTCTTGGAAATGTTTTTTGTTTTTCTTCCAGATACAGCGCCATTTCTGTGTATGGCTTATGTCCAGTATTAAAAAAACTGAACATTTCAATAGTTCAGACTGTTATATATTTAATCGGATTGATTTAACATTTTTTCATATTGTTACCTTTTTTTTGTCTCATTAGAGGACTTGACCATGTATCATACACTCTCACTGGCTGCTGAGGTGCCGAGACAAACACCAACATTGACGGCAGCATCTGAGGAGCTTAAATAGTTTCTTCAGATCCAATTTTTGCACAAGAATGACAGCCGCCATCCGCTGCTCATGGATGAAGCTCAGGGACTGGGCCTGATTTGTAAAACTTTGCTGGTGCCTTGCAGCTTATATAAATTGCAGATGGTGCAGGTAGAGATTTGGAGCTTAGTACCAGGAAAATGGCTCAGGGCACTATTAATGTTAAGAAATTAAAGGGGATGTTCATTAGTCCTTAGGATAGGTCTTCAAAAGAAGATCAGTGGGGTCTGACACCCGGCATCACCGCAGCTGATAGCACTGGTCCGCGGTGGCTGAAAGTATTTGGCTTATGGAGCCAGAACATCATAGCTGCAGATGGAGCGGCAAACAGCCAAGCAGTAAACAGCTGAGCAGCAAATGGCTGAGCGGTAAACGGTTGATCGGCGCACAGCTGTGCGGTAAATGGCTGAGCGGTACAACTGAGCGGTGATCAGCTGAGCGGCAAACTGCTAAGCAGTAAACAGCTGAGCGGCGATCAGATGAGCAGCGATAGGCTGAGCAGCAAACGGCTGAGCAGTAACAGCTGAGTAGTAAGCAGCTGAGCAGCAAACAGCTGAGCGGTAAACGGTCTATCGGCACACAGCTGAGCGGTAAACAGAGGAGCAGTAAACAGTTGAGCAGTAAACGACTTAGCGGTAACAGCTGAGTGGTTACAGCTGAGCAGTAAACAGCTGAGTGGTAAACGGTTGAGCGGCAAATGGCTAAGCAGTAAACGGCTGAGCGGTAAGAAGCTGAGCAGCAAACAGCCGAGCGGTAAACGGCAGAGCGGTAAACAGTTGATCAGCACACAGCAAAGTGGTAAACAGCTCAACGGCAAACGACTGCACGGCAAACGACTGCGCGGCAAACGACTGCGCGGCAAACTACTGCGCGGCAAACTACCGCGCGGCAAACTACCGCGCGGCAAACTACCGCGCGGCAAACTACCGCGCGGCAAACGACCGCGCGGCAGACGACTGAGCGGCAAACAGCTGTGTGGTAGACGGTTGAGCGGTAAATGGTTGATCGGCAAACAGCTGAGCGGTAGATGGTTAAGCGGTAAAAGGCTGAGCGACAAAGCTGAGCGGCAAATAGTTGTGAAGCAAGCGGCTGAACGGTAAAAAGCTGAGCGGTGGGGGGTGCAGGGGTCAAATCTAAGACTTTTCCTAAACCTAGTCCTCCAAAATCAAAAGTATTTCCTTCCAGAAAGGAAGCTTCTTGTGTTCAGCTCATATAGATGTCACCAGGATCTGAACGTTGTGCTCCAGGCTCGGGAAGGACGGGAGACACATTACGACCAACGCAAAAAGTCTTCAGCCAAAATAACGACTGGGACAACTTTCTAACATGATGGCGGTTATGATATGAAATAATCCCTCTTCCCCTCCCCCAAATATAAACCGAAAGCCGTATTCATTCCTGAACGTGGCATGACGCACAGACGTGAGACTCGGAAATGTATTATTTATTGCATATCATCCTTAATGTGACAGCAACAAGGACACTGGAGGAATACATTCCCAGGAACCCCATGCATGTATCTATATGGAAAAATACAAAATCTGCATTTTTAGGAAAATGTCAATCTTGTATCTCATGAATAGTAAATGTCATCAACACATGATAAAAAAAATATAATAAAACTCACCAAAAATATTCTTTCCAGTTGGTCCTGAATGTCTTTCATTCCTGGAAAGGCCGCGACGCCCTGGATCATCTCTATGAATATGCATCCGACTCCCCTGCCAGGGAAAGAAATAGGTAACTGTCAATTGCGATTTGTCAAGAACGGCCCAGGGAAACTAGGAAAATACACTATGTTTATGGAAAATACATTGTGCATGGACTAAGCCTAGATGAGACAAAGTTTATAAATCCTTTTCGGACAGATCTCGAATCTCCAGACAGATTTTTTTTTTTTAACCAAATTAAATCTTCCCCAAAAAGGTGTTTATTAGGATCCAAAGTTTCTTTAGACCTCATTGAGCAGAGAAGAGGTTAAAATAAGATTATCCCCACCTGTCCTTGTCCCACCCCACACCAGTGCTCCTGTAGCGCCCCACGGGGCAGGTGTTTTAACCTACTTGTTGCCGGGCCGTGGGTGCAGATCCTCTGCGTCGGCACAGGGTGGCCTGGCCCGGTTCCGTTGCCCCGAGGTGTATAGGAAGGAGGATAGGATGGAGATAGTAGTTGGAGGTTAGGAAAGTCTTTTAAAGTGATCGTGATGCCACCTGTGGTAAGCGGTCTTGGATGGGGGCCGCCGCTACAGGGTCTCTCACCGGGGCAGATGTTAAATGCAGCTGGGATAGGTCGCTCCCCACAGGTGGACCGGGATTACACCGGGAAGGATGACGGGGATGGTGGTAGTCCCTTTTGGCGCCGCAGCGCTGGGTGACGGCACCGGTAAAATAGAGGCAGAGACAGGGGCTGCGGTTCCAGGTGTTTTTACTCAAGTCTTTCAAGCGCTGCCCGAGGTACCGTTCTCTGCCACGATGGGCTCCAGATGATCCCGAATCCGTGAAAGGTCAAGTCCGATGTGTGTGTCCTTTCCTCCTTTGATGCGCTAAGTATCGGACTTCCCCCGTGGTGTGAAGCACTTGAGGGTCCCTGTGTCAGTAAAGTGTCCCGTTCTGTATGCTGATAGCGCAGTTCCATTATGGGGCCGGTCCTCAACCCTGAATCCTATATGCTATTTGCTTCAGACTCGTGGGACAGGTCCGGTGACTTTTCGTAGCGGTTCCCTGCGACCCTTGTAGAGCTGAACTCTCTCTAGTTGTGGTGTTGTGTGTTCTGAGCTGTTGCCCCCAGCCGCTGCCACCGGCCGGTTCACTACTTTCACTAGGTCAACCTGCTCTTCACACTGTGCTCCTGACTCCCCCTGGTGGTTGCTCCTCCCTGACCCTTAGGTCCTCAGTCCATTGGATATGGGGAGCCCCTGGTGCGGTAGCGTCCTGTAAACCCACCGCTGTAGTGACCCCCTACTGTGATCTTACCCTGGCCTTGTCCCCATTGTGGAGGGCAACCCTGTGACTGTATGTTCGTGTATATGTAAACTGGCCTCGACCTTCCTCGGATCCAAGATGAGTACTACACCCTAATGGGGGTGCAGTACTCTGTGGTGCCTGAAGCCGCAGGGGTGCCACATCAGCACTGCAGCCAATAAAAGACACTGGAAGCAGTGGCAGAGACAAGGCTGGACCCAGGGAGGGTGAGTAAAGCACAGTTTGGGTTGTTTAAAAAAAAAACGCAGCCAGGAGACCAGGGCTTTCCCAAACTGGAAAACTCATTAAATTTTTTTTTTTTTTTTCAAAATATTTTGATAGATGGAGAGATAAAAAAAACAAACTTTACTAATCACTCACTATGAGTAAAGTAAATTGGAAAAGTAGGTGATTATATATAATGTTCCATCTGTCCCGACTGATTACTGGAGAAGCCGCATTGATTAAACTGCCAGTCATCATTTACCCTCCTTAGAGGTCTATTACACAGCAAGAGCCACAATAAATCTTCGTCAAGTGCTTATATAATCAGGAATGAAAACAACTCCAGTAAAAAAAAAAATGAAGTTCTAGAACTTTCATTACCAGATGGGATTGTAATTTCCCGGAGAGGCTTCTGCAGCCACTGCCCGAGTACAACAGAAAAATGTTGTCACAGGGACGATAATTGCCAAAAATTACCAGGTCAGATTTAAAGGAACTCGAAGGCTGAAGCCGTTCTGCTAGAAATCACATTGTAGAAGGATGAGGCCCAATTACTTACATGTGCTCATTCCTATTCTGTGCACAGGTAATAAATCCCCAATAGCCATAGAAATGCCGAATAGCCATAGAAATCCTCAATAGCCATAAAAATGCCCAATAACCATAGAAATCTCTATAACATAGAAATCCCAATAGCCATAGAATAATGAAGCCTAGCAGATTTATCATTTATATTACCTACAGATAGATGATAGATACAGAGATAGAGCGATAGAGCGATAGAGAGATAGATAGAGAGATAGATAGAGAGATAGATAGAGAGATAGATAGAGAGATAGAGAGAGGGATAGATAGAGGGATAGATAGAGGGATAGATAGAGGGATAGATAGAGGGATAGATAGATAGAGGGATAGATAGATAGATAGAGGGATAGATAGATAGATATGTCGCGGGCAGAGGAGGGGACGCTGCGCTCTCCCACTGCTCGGGTCCGGTTGCCGCTGCTGCTGTGGCTGCTGCTACTGCTCGGTGGTGGCTCGAGCGGTGGGCCGGATCCCGGGGACTCGAGCGGCGCTCCTCGCCCGTGAGTGAAAAGGGGGGTTGATTGGTTGTGGGGGTTTTGATTATGGATATTGTCCGTGACGCCACCCACGGTTGTGGTGATTTTGGTGACACCACCGCTGCTCTGGACGGGGATCCCGGGAGCGGTGACAGGGAGAAGCTTTGTTGTTATTCCTCCCATCCGTGGGTAAGGGGTTGGTTGTCCCGGGGCCCGGTGATGGGGTAGGGATGGATGGCAGGCAGGTTACGGGACCTGGCAGGGTGCAGGGTCGCAGGGGCAGCGCTGTGCCGCACAGCACGGTGGTACTCACTCAGCCCAATGATGAAGACACAGTTCTCGGTAAAACACACGGCTGGATGGACGGGTCCCACAGACGGCTGCGGTGTTGCTGCTCCCAGCAGGTTGGTGGCAACTGCCTTTCCCTGCACCTAAGATGTCTGTACGGTTCCAATGGGTTCCCACCGGTAACCCGCTCCCCGGCTGGGATATTGGCCGGAGGAACCCCTTTTGCCCGCAGGCGCTGGCCCTGAGAAACGGTTGCCTTGGCGGTGGCGGTGTCTCCCTCTGTTGGTTGGACTGTTGCCTTCTGTCGGGACTTGACTGTTTGGAAACCCAGGAGGTCCCCTTCACTAACGGATTCGGCAAATTTGCGGCGACTCCTAGCCTTGCCGGGGTCCGAAAAGCCCCTGTCAGATGGTGCTGGCTTCTCTTTGTGTACCGGTCCGGTACCGCCGGGCCACCGCCCGTCCACGGTCCTTACGGTAGACTCCAATCAGCCACTCCTGCAGACGGTCACCACCGTCTGCCAACCTTGCTGATCTGTCTGGGCCACACACCCGGACCAACTTCAGGCTGCTTAGCTGTCACTTTTCACCTCCCTCAACACTTTTCCTCCTTCCACTTTTGCTGTCCAAACTAGACTGCCTGGTTTTCCCGCCTCCAGGACCGTGAACTCCTCGGTGGGCGGGACCAACCGCCTGGCCCACCCCCTGGTGTGATCATCATCCCCTGGAGGAAGGCAACAAGGGTTTTGTGTTCTGGCTTTGGTGTGCCTGCTGGGAGTGTGGGGTGTGTGTATGTTGTTCTCTGTGGCCCCTGGCTTGTCCAGGGCGCCACATTCCCCCTTAGTTAAATGCAGACCGTCCGCGGGCTGCCCGTCCATCACCGGTTTTATTTTCACCAACTGAAAAATATAAAATTGGTAACAGACATACAATTATAATAACATCTTCCCACATCGGGAGGTACTCTTAAACGTTACTAACGGTTGCAAACGGTTACGGCTTCCGCTCTCTCCCACCCAAGCAACCTGGCCCTGATGCTGCCCCTAAGCAAACAGGCAGCACCCCTTGACCCCAGTCCTGCACAAGTTGCCCGAGCGGGTTCTGTCCTTTTCAGGGGACCCACGTCCATGGGGAACCCCTGAAACCCCCAGAGGATTGCCACTGGTTCCAGTGGTGGCTGGGCCCCAGCCTACTCCACTGCGGGCCCTTCCTCCAATCTGCCTCTCCGGAGGCGGTAACTGTGAAAGCCACAAACATAATTATTTACAAGCCACAAGTTCGTGGTTGCCTTGCAAGTTCTCAGGCTTGTCCATAAGTAGTTTCTTATGTAAAGTGATGAAGGGGGTCCCAACGGGGACCAGCTGCCGGCTACGACCTGTTCCAAATCACAGTTGACAATCAGGTAACTTTCTTCTGTTTCATTCACTTATTTTCAAACTTTAAAACACACACATATAATCTCTCCCCTTTAAAGAGTAGTTTCCCTGTACCTAAGTGGAGGTCTACCTAGGTTGGGACGAGTGGACCTCCGGGGTCCAGTGTCAGTGGGGATAGGCAATTGGGCAGAGGGAACAATCAGTTCCTCTCCCCTGCTATCGTGTGGGGCAGGCGGAGGCATAGGGGAGTTGGGCACAGGTTCATCCCTGGGCACTGGCTCACGGTTGACCGCCTCCATCACTTCCTCATCCACGGGTTGTGGGAACAGTATTACTGGAAGAATCACCGCGCCATTCTGTGTAGGCCAGTCCGCTGGGAAGTCACCCATCACTGTGTGGATTACCTCTTTTGCCTTCTCCGCTGGTGGAGGAACCGGAACTTCAGCCGTTGCTCTCAATGCTGATGGGCACTTCTTTAGATGGTCCCGGGAAACCGTGGCCAAGGTGCCCCCTTGGTCACGACTGATCTGGTAGGCCTTCCCATCTTCCCAGCCTGTGGGCTGGATCACATAGGGAGTTTGTTCCCATTGATCATCCAGCTTGTGGGTCCTTCTCTTTCGCTTCAGCACTACATCTCCAGGCTGGAAAGGGCCAGCAGACGCCTTCTGGTTGAAGCGCTGCTCCTGTTGTTCCCGACTCCGACTCAAGTTCTTCTCAACATATTCTTGGATCTGTCGGTATTGCGCCCTCCGCCGAGAGTTTCCCATCCAGCTGTCGAAGGGAGTGCTTCTGGGGCTTCCAATCCCATATCTAGATCCACCGGTAGCCGGCCAGGGCGAGCCCTCATCAGGTACACTGGGGTGCATTTCGTTGAGCTGGAAGGGATATTGTTGTACATATCGACCAAGTCAGGCAGCCTCTCCGGCCACAGGTTCCGCTCTTCTAGCGGTAAAGTCATGCGGAGGCCCAGGACCAGGTGGTTCATCTTTTCACACATGCCGTTGGTTTGGGCATGGTAAGGCGTGGTCCGGATCTTCTTGCAGCCATACAACTGACAAAACTCATGGAACACCTCCGCCTCAAAGGCCGGGCCTTGGTCGGTAAGCACCTTCTCAGGGTATCGATGTGGTCGGCAGAAATAAGCCTGGAACGCTCTAGCGGCGGTGCGGCCAGTTAGGTCTTTGACTGGGACAACCACCATGAACCTTGAATAGTGGTCTACCATGGTTAGAGCGTAGGTGTACCCACTTCGGCTGGGGGTGAGCTTTACATGGTCTAGGGCGACCAGCTCCAGCGGTTGATGTGTAACGATCGGGTGTAGGGGTGCCTTCTGGCTGGCCTCGTCCTTCCTTCTCAGCGTGCAAGGGCCACACTCGCGGCACCAGGCCTCTACAGATTCCCGCATTCCACTCCAATAGAACCGCTCTCTCAACAGCATCTCCAGTTTCTCCCATCCGAAGTGCCCAGTACCATCATGGTACGCTTGTAGAACGGTGGGTACGTTAGTTTGGGGAATCACCAACTGGCGGATTTTCTCATGAGTCTTCGGGTTGATCAGCTCACGGTACAACTTTCCCTGGTGTAGGTATAGCCGGGTCCGTTCTCGCCACAGGCGTTGGGCTTCAGCCGGGGCGGCAGGGTCTATCCCAACAGCGCCTTGCTCCACCAAGATCTTGACTAGGCGGACAGCGGGCGCCAGGTCTTGAGCTTCCTGCCACTCCTGACTGGGCAGCGGGTCCAGGTTCACCCGTTGTTGGGAGACCTGCACCTTCCCAGTTGGCGGCTGGTGAAATGCAGGCAACTTGATCTCTTCGAGGTAGTCATCCTCGCACCCTTCTTCCGACAGGTGGGGCATCCGAGAGAGTGCATCAGCATTAACGTTGGCACGGCCGGCCCTGTATTTGATGGTGAAATCATAGTTGGCTAGCCTTGCCACCCATCGCTGTTCCAACGCGCCCAGCTTGGCTGTGTCCAGGTGGGTCAGTGGATTGTTGTCCGTGAAAGCAGTGAATTTTGCTGCTGCCAGGTAATGGCGGAACCGCTCGGTGATAGCCCACACCAGCGCCAGGAGCTCAAGCTTGAAAGAGCTGTAGTTCTCAGGGTTCCTTTCAGTCGGCCGGAGCTTTCGGCTAGCATAGGCAATCACTTTTTCCTTCCCATCTTGGACCTGGGATAGGACTGCCCCCAAGCCCACATTGCTGGCATCGGTGTAGAGGATGAATGGGTGGTTGTAATCAGGGTATGCTAGAATGTCCTCTCCGGTCAAGGCCGCTTTCAGCTGGCGGAAGGATTCCTCATACCTCTCTTCCCACACCAGTGGGGCCCCGAGGGGTCTACCACTTTTGGTCTGTCCCACGAGGAGGTCTTGCATGGGGGCAGCCATCTTCGTGTACCCCTTGATGAAGCGACGGTAGTACCCCACCAGACCCAGAAACTGCCTTACTTCCCTCACTGTGGTCGGTGTCGGCCAGTCTTGGATGGCAGTGATCTTCTCGGGGTCGGGGGCGACACCTTCTGCACCCACCACATGCCCTAGGTACTGCACTTTGGGTTTCAGCAAATGACACTTGGAGGGCTTCAACTTCATCCCGTATTTGGCAAGGGACGCGAACACCCCGGCTAGGTGCTCCAAGTGGGCTTCATATGTCTGTGAGTACACAATCACATCATCCAGGTACAATAGGACGGTCTCGAAATTCAAATGCCCCAGACAGCATTCCATCAGCCGTTGGAAGGTTCCAGGGGCGTTGCACAGCCCAAACGGCATACTGTTGAATTCACAGAGCCCCATTGGGGTGGTGAAGGCAGTTTTCTCCCGGTCTTCGGGTGCCATGGCCACTTGCCAGTACCCGCTGGTGAGGTCAAGGGTAGAGAAGTAGTTCGCGGTTCTCAGTGCGGCCAAGGACTCTTCAATACGGGGCAGTGGGTAAGCATCTTTATGCGTGATCTGGTTAATCTTCCGGTAATCCACACACATCCGCGTAGTGCCATCCTTCTTAACCAGTACCAGCGGGGCGGCCCAGGGACTACAGCTGTCCCTGATAACCCCTGCCTCCCTCATGTTCTTCAACATGTCCTTGGCACATTGGTAGTGTGCAGGGGGAATAGGCCTGTACCTCTCTTTGATAGGGGGGTATTCACCGGTGGGGATATGGTGTTGGACCCCTTTAATCTGCCCAAAGTCTAGGGGATGTTTGCTAAAAACTCGCTCATACTCCCGTACCACCCGGTAGACACCTTCTTTATGATGTGCAGGGGTATAGTCAGTGCCTACGTGTAACTGTCGGTGCCACTCATCTAACTCCCCTTGGGGCGGGTGAGTGCTGGCAGTAGGTGATGAGATTGGGGGAACTGCCTCGCGGATGGTGTGGAGATCCAGAGTGAGCAGCTTGGCAAGTGTAGCGTACCGAGGAAGCCTGACTTCTTCCTCCCCACAGTTCAGCACCCTCACCGGCACTCTCCCCTTCTTTACATCCACCACCCCCCGGGCGGCCATTACTGTGGGCCACTGTTCAGAGGGCGTGGGTTCTATCATGGCAGGGTAGTCACGCCCCTGGGGCCCTACTGCTGCCCTACACCAAATCATCATCTCGCTCCTGGGAGGCACAATCAAGGGGGCAACATCCATCACTCTCACCCCACCAATCTCTCCTCCTGTCGAGTTCACATGCTGACGATACATCAAGGCTCGGATCTCACGCTGCACAGCTCCCCGCCGCCGTGGCGGCCAGCTGCTGCAGTAGGGTCAGCACATCACTTATACAGTGCTCCATCACATTGGTTCCTAGCACTATCTTCGGGTTATGATCACTGGGTTCATTCATTATCACAATCATACCCTGGTGTTGCAGTTCAGCTCGCCCCACGGTCATGGCCACTTGTTTGTATCCCACTTGGGTCAATGGGAGTCCATCAGCAGCAATCAGTGTTATACTGGCATCCGGGGGAGCCAGCTCGTCCTTCCCCCAATACCGTTGATACAATGTGTATGGTATGGTGGTTACCTGTGATCCAGTGTCCAGGAGTGCCATCACTGGTATGCCGTCCACAGCCATGGGGATGATGGGTCGGGCCCCGATGTATCGGTCCCGCCAGTCTGGGGGGCCATGGGGTTCTACTCCTGAGGATTGGCCCGTGGCCCCAGGGGTTGCTCGTTTAACAGACACCGTCGGGAGTAGTGGCCGGGTTTGCTGCACCTGTAACAAATCGGGGGTCCATACCGTGAGTCATTGGTTCTTCTCCGCTGCATCCAGGGGACGTTCTCAGGACGGTCGGCGAGCTGTATCTTTGCCGGAGGCTGGGATCTGGTCGGAGGCTGGAGTGCGGCGAGGATCTTGGCGAGGTCTCCATCCATGCGGCGAACCTGGGCAGCCAGTTCTTCCATCGTGCTGCTTGGAGCTGTAGGTACTGGAGATGCTGGTAGGGCAGGGGCCACCACGACGGGGGCCGTCTCAACTGGCCATGGGGCTGGTTCCAAGACTTCCGAAGCTGGGGGTTGCAGAGCTTTAATGGCCCGTTCCTTTAACACAGCAAAGTCCACATCAGGGTGTTCTAGGGCCCACAGCCGGAGTTGTTTGCGATCCTCGGAGGACCTCATCCCCTGCACAAATTGCTCTACTAACATTTTGTTGCTGTCCGCCTCATTGATGGTGTCTACCCGCTTCAGTGTGCGGAGGGCAGTTTGCAGACGTAAAGCGAAGTCCCGAATACTGTCCACAGGCCGTTGCCGACATTGGTAAAACTGCATCCTCAGCACGGCTTCGGTACGGGTCTCAAAGGCAGTCTGTAGTTTCTCAAAGATGGTGGCTACAGAGGACCGGTCCCCCTCGGCCCAGGTCTCCGCCTCCTGCTCAACCGCGCCGGTTAGCTGCCCCAGCACCACCGCTGCATGTTGCTTATCAGTCAGGGGGTACAATTCTAGGAGCGGGCTAAGCTTCTTCCGGAAGACCTGTAACGCATCAGGTTTCCCGTCGTACTGCGGCAGCCAGGTAGCTCCGGGCACATAGGGCTAGGAGAACGGCATCACCTGAGCGAGAGCTGGGACCGCGACACCCCCCGCCAGCGCGGCCGGGACCTGGGCAGGCCCATCCACGGGTGCCACTGCGGCTGCGACCGCCGCTCCCCCAGCAGCTCCGTCGGGCGCAGACATCTTGTTTCCGTCCCCCTTAGCCTCTTTCCGCCTCCTCCTCTATCGGGGCGGGGTTTAGGCCTTCGCGCCTCCACTACTCGAGGAGACACTCGAGCGGGAACACTTCGCGCCCAAGATGGCGGCTTTTCAAATTTTCCGGCCGGACACCTCCGTCGGTCACACAAGGCGCACTTCCACCAATCGGTAGAATGGTAGGATCCTGTTCGTGACGCCAAGTTGTCGCGGGCGGAGGAGGGGACGCTGCGCTCTCCCACTGCTCGGGTCCGGCTGCCGCTGCTGCTGCGGCTGCTGCTACTGCTCGGTGGTGGCTCGAGCGGTGGGCCGGATCCCGGGGACTCGAGCGACGCTCCTCGCCCGTGAGTGAAAAGGGGGGTTGATTGGTTGTGGGGGTTTTGATTATGGATATTGTCCGTGACGCCACCCACGGTTGTGGTGATTTTGGTGACACCACCGCTGCTCTGGACGGGGATCCCGGGAGCGGTGACAGGGAGCAGCTTTGTTGTTATTCCTCCCATCCGTGGGTAAGGGGTTGGTTGTCCCGGGGCCCGTTGATGGGGTAGGGATGGATGGCAGGCAGGTTACGGGACCTGGCGGGGTGCAGGGTCACAGGGGCAGTGCTGTGCCGCACAGCACGGTGGTACTCACTCAGCCCAATGATGAAGACACAGTTCTCGGTAAAACACACGGCTGGATGGACGGGTCCCACAGACGGCTGCGGTGTTCCTGCTCCCAGCAGGTTGGTGGCAACTGCCTTTCCCTGCACCTAAGATGTCTGTACGGTTCCAATGGGTTCCTACCGGTAACCCGCTCCCCGGCTGGGATATTGGCCGGAGGAACCCCTTTTGCCCGCAGGCGCTGGCCCTGAGAAACGGTTGCCTTGGCAGTGGCGGTGTCTCCCTCTGTTGGTTGGACTGTTGCCTTCTGTCGGGACTTGACTGTTTGGAAACCCAGGAGGTCCCCTTCACTAACGGATTCGGCAAATTTACGGCGACTCCTAGCTTTGCCGGGGTCCGAAAAGCCCCTGCCAGATGGTGCTGGCTTCTCTTTGTGTACCGGTCCGGTACCGCCGGGCCACCGCCCATCCACGGTCCTTACGGTAGACTCCAATCAGCCACTCCTGCAGACGGTCACCACCGTCTGCCAACCTTGCTGATCTGTCCGGGCCACACACCCGGACCTACTTCAGGCTGCTTAGCTATCACTTTTCTCCTCTCTCAACACTTTTCCTCCTTCCACTTTTGCTGTCCAAACTAGACTGCCTGGTTTTCCCGCCTCCAGGACCGTGAACTCCTCGGTGGGCGGGACCAACCACCTGGCCCACCCCCTGGTGTGATTATCAGCCCCTGGAGGAAGGCAACAAGGGTTTTGTGTTCTGGCTTTGGTGTGCCTGCTGGGAGTGTGGGGTGTGTGTATGTTGTTCTCTGTGGCCCCTGGCTTGTCCAGGGCGCCACAGATAGATAGAGGGATAGATAGATAGAGGGATAGATAGAGATACAGATAGAGAGAGGGATAGATAGATAGATAGATAGATAGATAGATAGAGGGATAGAGGGATAGATAGATAGATAGATAGATAGATGGATAGAGGGATAGATAGAGGGATAGATAGAGGGATAGATAGAGGGATAGATAGAGGGATAGATAGAGGGATAGATAGAGGGATAGATAGAGGGATAGATAGAGGGATAGATAGAGGGATAGATAGAGGGATAGATAGAGGGATAGATAGAGGGATAGATAGAGGGATAGATAGAGGGATAGATAGAGGGATAGATAGAGGGATAGATAGAGGGATAGATAGATAGATAGATAGATAGAGGGATAGATAGAGGGATGGATAGATAGATAGATAGATAGAGGGATAGATAGATAGAGGGATAGATAGAGGGATAGATAGATAGAGGGATAGATAGAGGGATAGATAGATAGAGGGATAGATAGAGGGATAGATAGAGGGATAGATAGATAGAGGGATAGATAGATAGATAGATAGATAGATAGATAGATAGGATAGAGAGCTGACAATATGTATGCACACAAGCATAGATTAGCTTCCTCTGTTTGCTCTCTGGAGATTGGGGGTGATTGTCAGGTAATGTGGATGCGATCCTCTGGTGACCAGGACACTCCATCACACCAGTCACACAAAACCTTAGTGAAAACAAGCCGATAATGGGATGGAAGGAGACGTGAGTGTCTGGAGCGGCAAGAAGATTAGCTAGAAGATATTATTTTTGAAATAACATGAAACCTCGTTTCTCAGACATTCAGGAAGTTATGTATAATGACCATAATTTTATATTTTAGATGGATTCAGAAGTGAGTCCATTATTTCAGCAAAAGGAGGGTTAAAACTAGCGATGGCTTCTAAGTTCTATTTGTATTCAGTTTGGTCCAGAAATATGTGGACAGTGACACAAGTTTTGGCATTTCAGCTGTTTCAGCTGTTTACAAAATCATATTCAATATATTATATAATCCATCTGGGTTTATAGTACGGACTCAACTTTAATTTAAGGGGATTCATATGCTAATTGGAGTAATGGTTTAGGAATTATAGCTCTTTAACCCCTTCACCACCTGGCAAGTTTCTATTTTTTTTCTTTTTTCGTTTTGTCCTCCCCTTCTTCCAACTTTTTTTTATTTTTCTACCAATATAGCCGTTTGAGGGTTTGTCTTGCAGGACGAGTTGTACTTCTGAATGAAACCAATAATTTAAAAAAAAATTCCAAGTGCAGTGAAATTGCACAAAAAATGGGCAATTCCACATTTTTTTTTTTTTTTTTTTATTTCCCATGTTCACTATATGGTAAAATTGATGTATCAGCATTATTCCCTAAGTCAGTATGAGTATGTAAATAGCAAAACATGTATCATTTTTCATATATATAATCTTATTTCTTTCATATATAAACATATATATGTTTATATATGAAAGAAATAAGAGATATATTATATATTACACACACACACACACACACACACACACATATATATCCAAGGTTGTGAAGGGGTTAAATAAAAAATAGTGAACTACAGAGCCCAAATCATAAAGATTCAGCCCCTGTCCAAATATTTTTGGACCTAACTGTATATTGCCTGTGTTTTAGGTAGGTGTCGAAAAAACGCTGCAAATTCAGAATACTTTGAAAACTAGAAGTGTTAATAGTTTATTTTTAGTTTACAAAATGCAAAGTGAATGCACAAAAGAGAAATCTAAATCCCATCAATATTTGGTGACCGCTCTTCACCTTCATCAGTTCTATGAATACTCAGACAGAGTCTTTGAAAGAGCAGAGAGATTGTTCCGAATATCTTGGAGAACTGACCCCAGAACTTCTGTGTATGAGGCTTGTGCGGATACTTTTGTCTGTTCATGTGATTCCAGACAGCAGGGATGATGTGAGATCACGGCTCTGCGGGGGCTGGATCATTACTTTCAGGGCTCTGCGGGGGGGACGGATCACCACCTCCAGGGCTCTGCGGGGGGGGACGGATCACCACCTCCAGGGCTCTGCGGGGGGGGACGGATCACCACCTCCAGGGCTCTGCGGGGGGGGACGGATCACCACCTCCAGGGCTCTGCGGGGGGGACGGGTCACCACCTCCCGGGCTCTGCGGGGGGGACGGGTCACCACCTCCCGGGCTCTGCGGGGGGGACGGATCACCACCTCCAGGGCTCAGCGGGGGGGACGGATCACCACCTCCAGGGCTCTGCGGGGGGGGGACGGGTCACCACCTCCCGGGCTCTGCGGGGGGACGGATCACCACCTCCAGGGCTCTGCGGGGGGGACGGATCACCACCTCCAGGGCTCTGCGGGGGGACGGATCACCACCTCCTCCAGGGCTCTGCGGGGGCCAGATCATCACCTCCAGGGCTCTGCGGGGGGACCTCCAGGATCATTATTTTCTTTACACTTAATATAGTTCTTACTGACGTATGTTTGGAGTCGTTTTACAGCTGCAAAATAAGTCTGGAGTCAATCAAATGTCTCCCTGATGGTATTACATGTTCAATATCTTCCTGTAATTCTTATTATTATGGACAGCAAGAGTGGGCAAAGTTGAAGACCATAGATGCCAGTTGTCCTTATTTTGGAAAATGACAAGAATTGCAAAATAATACTCCATAAAATTCTACTACTAAATGGACCACTATTCTCCTTAAGGAGACTTTGCAAGCCAGTCTGGCTGCCAGGTAAGGGAACTTATAGCTGCAATGCCCCTCTGGGAAATATTCAAATTGTCTCTCCAGTAAAGGAGACAAACTGTAGCACAGCGCCAGGGCCGGCGCCAGCACCCGGCAAACCCGGTCAAATGCCGGGGCCCTGAGCTGCCGGGGGGCCCACTCGCGGTGGCAGGAGTGGCGCACCGCTACTCAGGGGGGCCCGGTGGCCGCGCTGTCACCGCCCCCCGCCGAGGATCGAGCTTTCAATTGCATCGGCATCGCAGGTGCCGATACAATTGAGAGCAATGATGAGAGAGTGAGCGGCGCGCTCCCTCTCTTATCATTCTCCCCGCTGTGACTGTCGGCGTTCTTCTGACAGCTCTGCAGAGGACCGCGGTGACGTCATCACTGCGCGCCTGCTGAGAGGTCAGAGCGAGCGACAGCAATGGACGATGCGCCGAGGAGACCGGATCAGCGGGGGAACGAGGAAAAGTGAGCCGCCCCTCTACTGACACTGGGCTCCCCTGACTCACAGGCCGGCCACTACACAGCGGCACTAGTACACATAGGGGCCCGGCAGCCGCTCTGCGTCTATGTGTAGTGCTGCTGTGTAGTGGCCGAACTGTGAGTCAGGGGAGCCCAGTGTCAGTAGAGGGGCCCCTGACCTGGAGAGGCACCAGCCGTGTCTGAGCTGCAGGAGTGCTAGTCCTGACCTGCACAGCAGACGGAATCTCCATCCTGCAGGACCTGCGATGATGTCACGCCCATGTGACTGTGTGGGAGGAGACACAGGAGGCCGGGCAGAAAGCAAGATACTGAATCCTGAAGGAGACATGGACACATGACTGGTAATAAGAAAAGAGGGGACATGAGGGTGAGGGGGGCTGCAGGGTGAGGGGCATATGAGGGCTGCAGACTGTGACAGAAGCATGTGAAGGGGTGCAGAGTGTTTGAGAGGGGTAAGTTGGGGTACAGGCAGGGTGAGATATGTGAGCAGGGTGTGTGAGATATGGGGGTGTATTGTGTGTGATATAGGGGGTGCAGGCTGTATGGGAAGCAGGGTATGTGACATATGGGGGTGTAGTGTGTGAGATCTGGGGGGTGCAGGCTGTATGGGAAGCAGTGTGTGTGTGTGTGTGTGTGGGATATGGGGTGTGCAGGCTGTATGGGAAGCAGTGTGTGTGTGTGTGTGATATGGGGGGTGCAGGCTGTATGGGAAGCAGGGTATGTGACATATGGGGGTGTAGTGTGTGAGATCTGGGGGGTGCAGGCTGTATGGGAAGCAGTGTCTGTGTGTGTGTGTGATATGGGGGGTGCAGGCTGTATGGGAAGCAGGGTGTGTGAGATATGGGGGTGTAGTGTGTATGTGATATGGGGGTGCAGGCTGTATGGGGAGCAGGGTATGCGACATATGGGGGTGTAGTGTGTGGGATATGGGGGGTGCAGGCTGTATGGGGAGCAGTGTGTGTGTGTGATATGGGGGGTGCAGGCTGTATGGGAAGCAGGGTATGTGACATATGGGGGTGTAGTGTGTGAGATCTGGGGGGTGCAGGCTGTATGGGAAGCAGTGTGTGTGTGTGTGTGATATGGGGGGTGCAGGCTGTATGGGAAGCAGGGTGTGTGAGATATGGGGGTGTAGTGTGTATGTGATATGGGGGTGCAGGCTGTATGGGGAGCAGGGTATGCGACATATGGGGGTGTAGTGTGTGGGATATGGGGGGTGCAGGCTGTATGGGGAGCAGTGTGTGTGTGTGATATGGGGGGTGCAGGCTGTATGGGAAGCAGGGTATGTGACATATGGGGGTGTAGTGTGTGAGATCTGGGGGGTGCAGGCTGTATGGGAAGCAGTGTGTGTGTGTGGGATATGGGCGGTGCAGGCTGTATGGGGAGCAGTGTGTGTGTGTGTGTGTGTGTGATATGGGGGGTGCAGGCTGTATGGGAAGCAGGGTGTGAGAGATATGGGGGTGTAGTGTGTGTGATATGGGGGTGCAGGCTGTATGGGAAGCAGGGTGTGTGAGATATGGGGGTGTAGTGTGTGAGATCTGGAGGGTGCAGGCTGTATGGGGAGCAGTGTGTGTGTGTGTGTGATATGGGGGGTGCAGGCTGTATGGGAAGCAGGGTGTGTGAGATATGGGGGTGTAGTGTGTGTGATATGGGAGTGCAGGGTGTGTGACATATGGGGGCAGGGGCGTAACTACCGCAGTCGCAGGGGTCGGAAGGAGAAGAGAGGTACTTGTTTTTTTATTTTGCTGGCTGCATGACACATGGAGGCCTGGGGGTGCTGGCTGCATGATACATGGAGGTCTATGGGACTGCATAATAAACATGAAGGACACCTTATACATGGACTAGAGGTGCATTATACATGAAGGAGTATGGGGCTGCATAATACAATATGATGATTTATGGCGCTACATTATAATACATATAGCACTATGGGGGCTACATTATAATAAATGGAGAAATATGGAGGCTACCTTACACATGGACTATGGGTGTGTGTTATAAAACATGGAGGACTGTGGTGCAGTATAATATATGTAGTACTATGGGGTGAATTATAATACATGGAGAACTATGGGGGTGCATTATAATATATGACGGGTTATATGGGACCCTTTATATTTTACGGAAGGCTATGTGGGGGCCATTATAGTATTTGGAGATCTATATATAAGGAGGACAAAGATACAAGTATGGGATGGGAATGTTTTGTGCTGAGGGAAAAAGGCTCTTTCCCTCAGCACCCAGCTTTTCCATGCTCTGCTATACATCTCTCAGCACCCAGCTTTCCCATGCTCTGCTATACATCTCTCAGCACCCAGCTTTACTCTGTTATGGGAAAGCTGGGTGCTGAGGGAAAGATGGATATCAGAACATGAGAAAGCTGGGTACTGATAGAGGGATTTCAGATCATGGGAAACCTGGGTGCTGAGGGTAATAGCCAAGTGTCAGCATCATTATCCTGTACCCCGAGTGTCAGTGTCATTATCCCGCACTTTAAGTGTCGGTGTACGTGGAGGGGGGCCCCGGTCCAAATTTTGCACCAGGGCCCATCAAACTCTAGTTATGCCACTGAGTATTAATCACTGTATTCTACATGAGGGTGCCTACTGCTATCTGGCTCTGCACTGTGCTATATACAGGCTATGCTATATACAAGCTGTATGCTACATGAGGGTGCCTACTGCTATCTGGCTCTGCACTGTGCTATATACAGGCTATGCTATATACAAGCTGTATGCTACATGAGGGTGCCTAATGCTATCTGGCTCTGCACTGTGCTGTCTGGGTCTGCACTGTACTATATAGGTCTGTGTACTACATGAGGATACCTAATGCTATCTGGCTCTGCACTGTGTTATATAGGTGGTGTGTACTACATGAGGGTGCCTAATGCTATCTGGCTCTGCATTGTGGTATTTAGGGGCTGTGTACTACATGAGGGTGCCTATTGCTATCTGGGTCTGCATTGTTCTATATGTGTGCTGTATACTACATGAAGGTGCCTAATGCTATCTGGGTCTGCATTGTGCTATATGGGGGCTGCATAGTGCATACGGGGGCTACATAATACTATATGGAGGACAATGGGGGCTTCATAACACAATATGGGGGCTGCATACTACTATACCCCCAGAGTTGTATGTCCCCTCCACCCAGGTGCTGTATGTCCCCCCCCACCCCAGAGCTGTATACACCCAGAGCTGCATGTCAACCCCCCACCTCACAGCTGCCCCCCCCCACCTCAGTCACTGCCCTCCTCTAGAGCTGTATACCCCTTTCCTCAGTAATATGTATTCCCCCCAGTATTGTGTTTGTCCCCAGCCTCTCTTGTGATGTATATACAGCAGTGTTAGTGTGCCCTATGTGCGGCCAGGTCTGTTAGAGGTGAATGAGGCTGTTGCCGGCTTCCCAATATTAGAAATATATATACAGGATAAATATATAAAAATAATGTGTGTGTGTGTGTGTGTGTGCTGTATGATGTGTATCTATCTGGCAGTGTATATGACTGTGTCTAGATTTATGTCTATGTGTTTTTGTGAATTTCTCTTTAAATAAGTATGTGTACGTGTGCCTGTATGTGTATGTATCTGTGCATGTCTATGTGTGGATGGGGCCCACTGAGACTCTTTCGCCCAGGGCCCACAAAAACCTGGAGCCGGCCCTGCACAGCGCCACCTTTCGGAAGTAGCGATCCTAAAAGTCACAAGTGGATTTTCTACAATCCTTGGTCCCCACATAGCTTTCTCATGAGCCAGATCAGACACCCCCATACTTTGCACTGACGAGGGGCAAGCACCCCGAAACACCGTGTCTGCAAATTGGGATTCTGATCTGGCTTATATATCCTGAGTCATATTGCAAAGGATTGTTGAAAATCCACTTGTGACTTTTAGGATCGCTACTTCCAATAGGTGGCGCTGCGCTAGAGTTTGTCTCCTTTACTGGAGACACAATTTGAATACTACTAAATGGGCAATTTCAATCCAATGACCCACCGGTGTCCCAGTGAAGCCAATTATTACAAGGAGACTTTTGCAGGCATCACCAACTGCCATGGCAGCATCAGGATCTGTGGAGATACAGATTATGGCTCTCTGCCTGCTAACTTCTTTGATGTCTGATCAGCGCAGGGAGACTCGGTCTCGACCCACAGACTTAAGGCCCTGTCACACACAGAGATAAATCTGTGAAAGATCTGTGGTTGCAGTGAAATTGTGGACAATCAGTGCCAGGTTTGTGGCTGTGTACAAATAGAACAATATGTCCATGATTTCACTGCAACCACAGATCTGCCAAAGATTTATCTCTGTGTGTGACGGGGCCTTTAGGCTGGCTAGCCAGAGTTAATATTATTAATCACATGCTGTGGGGGAGCCATTCACATTCGCTCCCCTCATATATATGATGGGTGGACTATTCCATTAATGCCAGCTATAGTCTCTATACTGGTTTGGAGAGGTGGTGTGATCCAGACTTACTCGTAATTGTTGTGTATTATTGCTGTGAGCGGTTGTGGTGTTAACCCTTATTTTGTTTTTTTGTTGCTGCCTTCCTGCTCTTGCTTTTATCTTTAGTCTTTTTCTATTAGTTCCTGTGCGTTTGCAGTGTGTCTGAGTTTTGGTTTTCCCCTGTCTGTCTTAATCTGTGCTTCCATTATACTCGTGTCCCCTTCTTTCCCTGGGGGTGTAACAGATTTTATCTGGTCAATAGAATAGTAAGGTACGGGACTTCGACATCTCCACCTTCAGTGGTAATACAGAGGTCATTGATAGCCTAGGGACAGTGTAGGAGCCCCCTGATCCTCACTATCCTGCAGTCACATTGTGACACCAATAGGTGAGGCATAATCAGTGTATGGGGGGGAGGCTTCTGCTGCTGCCAAGTGTCTTACAGCCACACAGTGAGGAGGAGGAGGAGGAGGAGGAGGAAGAGATACAGTCAAGATTTCTTTATATATTTTTAGATTTTTATTCTTAATATGGAAATAAATAGGATTAAAGAAAGGGATGAGCTTAAAGAGATGCTGGGAAATTTGTTTGTGCATCGTTTTACGCGTTTAGTTTTCCTTTAAGAACCTTTACGGATTTATCTTCTAATCTTCATTCTGAAGATGTGAATGACATTTAGTAAATATTTCTAGAATAAATTTATCATGATCGGAGTATTATAATGCAGCACCGTATTCCCAATAAAGTGTCCCTCTAATTGAACATGCAGCGTCTCCCGTACACAAAACCGCGGCTCGGCTTCTCTTTGGAAGTGACATTGATTAAAACCTGACTTGCATTCTTCATAGGTTTTGTTCTACCCGTGCTGATAAACATCCTAATAATTTAAGTCGATCTCTCGGGGAGATAAATATAATTACCAGAGATGTCCGCCATTGATTGGCAAAATTACATTGCCAAATACAAAGACAAAAAAAAACATATGAAAAACTAATAACATTTATTTAAGGATACAGGAATTTGGATTATTCGCCTTTTCTTCTGGGCAACCTAATATTTTTGTTAGTAAACTTATGGGTTTATTTTTTTTTTTTTAATTTTCTATTAAAATACTTAAAGGATAATTCAATAGAATCTAATTTTATGTGGACCTAGAAAATACTTACCGTATATCAAAAGTGATGCTCTAAACAAAAGTGTTTTTAAGGATTTATCCACCCAACTGATTAGGGTACCAAGTGTTTAAGAAAACCTTTATATGTTACAGCGATATGTCAGACATATTGATTGGTTGGGGTACAGGGGCTAAAGCCCCCTTTAGACACAACGACATCGCTAATGAGATGTCGTTGGGGGTCACAGAACTCGCGACGCACATCCAGCCTCGTTAGCGACGTCGTTGTGTGTGACACGTACGAGCGATTGCCAACGATCAAAAATATTCACCTTATTGTTGACCGTTGACACGTCGTTCATTTCCATAAAATCATTGCTGGACGCAGATTGTTCGTCGTTCCTGAGGCAGCACACATCGCTACGTGTGACACCCTGGGAACGACGACCAGCAACGTACCTGCGTCCTCCAGCAACGAGGTGGGTGTGGCTTTCATGCGGCTGGTCTCCACCCCTCCGCTCCTATTGGACACCTGCCGTGTGACGTCGCTGTGACGCTGCACAAACCGCCCCCTTAGAAAAGGGGTTGTTCGCCGGCCACAGCGACGTCGCTAGGAAGGCAAGTCCGTGTGATGGATACTAGTGATATTGTGCGCCATGGGAAACGATTTGCCCGTGACGCACAAACGACAGGGTCGGGTGCTTTCACGAGCGACATCGCTAGCGATGTCACAGCGTGTAAAGCACCCTTAAGGCAAGAGATGAGAAAACCCGAGGTTCAGTTTTTGGCTGAACACTGATTTTTTTTTTTTTTTTTTAAAAAGTTCAGGTTCGGAGTTTGGTGCTTTACATATGAACTTCACTTGCATGAGCATCGCTGTGCTCGGGTACACTCGGTGCTCAGCCTGGTGCCAGCCACTAAAGGCCGCTTTACACGCAACGATATCGCTAACGAGATATGGCTGGGGTCACGAAATTTGTGACGCACATCCGGCCTCAGCGTCGTCGTTGCATGTGACATGTACAAGCGACCGCTAACGATCAGAAATACCTAATCGTTGATCGTTGACACGTCGTTCATTTCCCAAATATCGTTGCTCGTTCTGGACGCAGGTTGTTCATCGTTCCTGAGGCAGCACACATCACTACGTTTGACACCCCGGGAACGATGAACAACAGCTTACCTGCGTCCTCCGGTAACGAGGTGGGCGTGTTGTTAATCCAGCTGATCTCCACCCCTCCGCTTCTATTGGTGGGCCGCTGTGTGATGTCACTGACGTCGCATGAACCTCCCCCTTAAAAAAGAGGTTGTTCGCCGGCCACAGCAATGTCATTAGGAAGGTAAGTTGGTGTGACGGACGTGTACCGGCGATATTGTTCGCCATAGGCAGCGATTTGCCCGTGACGCACAAATGACAGAGGCGGGTGCGATCGCTAGCGATGTCACTGCGTGTAAAGCGGCCTTTACAGTGTTTGAACGGCTCACACTTGGGGTAACAACAGCATGATCAGATGTAGTGTGCATCCACCCCAAAAAAATGGAAAAAACAAATGCCCCCAGAAATAATCTGTCTATGGTTGGCTGCATGTGGCCGGATACCCGAACTGCCAATCAGTGACTTCCACTGTGGTTTGGGTCAAGGCTGAACCCTTAGAGGTACGGTTCGGCTGCATGCGCCAATGCAAAGTTACACAGGTTCGCTCATCTCTAGCTGAGACCCCCGATCAATAGAAGCAGGGCTGTGCTTTAGAATTTTTTCTGAGCATCTTCCGGTCAGCATTGAGAGATTAGTGTAACAATCACATCTGTACAAAATTTCAGTTGTGAAACACGGTGGTGGGGACGGACGTCCAATAATCGTCCCCTACAATAATTCTGAAATCTGGGATTACCACTGGTCATAAAAAAAAAACAACATCATTGGGTGGGTCCTTCAAACCCATAGCGTTAACAGGACCACCCTCTAATAAGTTGGGTTCAGACTTGGGGAATGTTTTTTATTTTGGCTAAAAAATTTTCCTAGCTATCCAACAAGTCGTGCAAGTAAGAAAAATTTGGGCATGATATGTCCGCTTCTTATGAGCATTCTTTAAAGAGGAATAGAGATGAGCAAACCCGAGGTTCGATGTTCGGACCAAACACAAATTTTACAAAAAAAGATTTTACAAAAAAACAAAAAACAAACCAACAAAGTTTGCATTCAAAGTTCGGGTGCTTTACATATGCAAACCATTTGCACGAACATCGCTGTGCTCAGCCCAGTGTGAACCGCTTGCAATGTTTGATCAGATCACACTGAGGGTAACAACAGCATGATCAGATGTAGTGTGCAACCTCCCACCCCCCCCAAAAAAAAAATAAAAAAAATTGATGAATCCCTCCCACCCTGCCCCGGAAGTGATCTGTTTATGGCTGGCTGCATGTGGGCGGTGTGTTGAACAGCTATTGGGTTAAGGTCAAGTCCGAGTCCAAAGCCGAAATTTATCTAAAGTCCGGCTGAACCTGCTGAATAGAAATTCCGCGGGTCTGCTCATATCTCTCTTTAAAGAGAATTTTTTTTAAAATTTTTTAATATTAAACCAAATACCTCATCCAATTGCCGCTGCTCCATAGATTATGGAACAGTTTTTCTTTTTCTTCTGTGCCCCTCCATTCAAAAATTATGCCCCGTAGTAATGTGCAATTTTTCCTTCCAACCAACTGGGTGTATACAACAGAACTTTTCTGTGGGCGTGGCCATGTTTTGATTGGCCAGAGGAGAAAGTGCAAACGCCCAGGAGGAATTGCACCATTGTTACCGGGGGGGCATAATTTTGGAATGGAGGGTCATAGGAGAAAAAGAAAAACTGTTCTGGAATCAGTGGAGCAGCGGGAATTTGAAGAGGAACTTAGTTTAAGTAAAAATAATCCAATGAATGGCTCTCTTTAAAATAAATAAAATTTAAAAAAAAAAGTCTCCCAAACCAAAAAGAGCCAAAATGACAGATACCATTTTACTTAGAAACTTTCCCAAGCTGGGTGGTGAGCCGGAGAATATCGGCTCACGTAGTGCATCAAGGTGAAAGTCATTCAGGTTCACGCAAACATTTCTTTCCTAGATCTGAATTCATGCTCAAATAAATTGGTTTGACACATAGCACTTGTAGCCCAGTGGACAATCTTAAAAGGTCAAGCTCGGACTACTTTGCAATTAATGGCTTTGTTCCGTCGTCGTTCAGCCCGACAGCATATAGGATTCTCCGCTAGAGTTTAGATTTATAGTATATCCTGCTCTGTTGGAGCCTTGGAAAACCTATGGATTACAACAAGACTCCGAAGGTGTTACTATGGAAACAGAACATCTTTACCGTAGGGATTTTTATTTAAAAAACAAAAACGTGTAGCATAAGTGTCTCATGGGAGCGTCTGTCAATCAAAAACACACTCCAATTGTGGTTTTCTTATCAGCTGAAAAAGGCTAAAATGCTAACAATACTATCACACAGCCTAAAGCACATAGGACACGTCCACACTCGGATTTCATAAACACATCGGACAGATTTTGAAATATTATAAATTTTTAAAAAAATAATTTTATTATCCCACAAAAAATAAAATAATTTTGTAAATGGGAAAACAACATTCAAGTTCTCCCCCAGTTTTTAAAGAAATGGGAACAATTTTACATTAATTTTTAAATTTTTTTATTTTAAATAAATATTCAGTTTCCTACCCTAAGGTCAATTTTCCACCCCACACTAAGACTTTTTAAAATGTATTTTAATCTCAGACTATACGAGCCTTGACAATATCTATCCCGACAATGATAAAAGCTTCACTTAGACTGGCCAACTTAAGGCCCCGTTACACGCAACGACATCGCTAACGATATATCGCCGGGGTCACGGAATTCGTGACGCAGATCCGGCCTCGTTAGTGATGTCGTTGCGTGTGACACTTACGAGCGACCGCTAACGATCCCAAATACTCATAAAATCGTTGATTGTTGACACATCGTTCATTTTCCAAATATCATTGCTCGTTCTGGACGCAGGTTGTTCGTCGTTCCTGAGGCAGCACACATCGCTACGTGTGACACCCCAGGAACGACGAACAACACCGTACCTGCGTCCTTCGGCACAGACGTGGGAGTGACGTTCATGCGGCTGCTCTCCGCCCCTCCGCTTCTATTGGTGGCCTGTTGTGTGACGTCGCTGTGACGCCGCACGAACCGCCCCCTTACAAAAGGGGTTGCTCGCCGGCCACAGTGACCTCGTTAGGAAGGTAAGTTCGTGTGACGCGTACCTGCGATATTGTTCACCATGGGCAGCGATTTGCCCGTGATGCACGCACGACGGGGGCGGGTGTGATTGCTAGCGACATCGCTAGCGATGTTGCAGCGTGTAAAGCGGCCTTTAGGCTGTTAAATGGTGGCCCATCGGCACATGCAAGGCAATCGTCAGTCAGTTAATGGCTGGTTTCGATGGGTACTATGTACATGTGCACAGAGCACTTGTTAGGAGGAAGGTTCTCTAGAGAAAACAAGTTCACACATATCGTAAGAATAGGTGATAAATGGAACTTGGGGTCCAGCCAATGAAACCAGCACCAATCGGCACTTATATCCCTGTTAGAATGGAAAAGTGCACATTCACCACTGCCAGTTCATTCATTCCCTATGGTGCTGCCAAGTGCTGTGCTTGACTGTCATGCTAGGTACAGGGAAGTACTAAGTGAAAGGGAAGGAGAACCATGTGTCTATGGAAGGCAGAGATGATGACTCCCTGACCAAACCTACCGCTGGTCCCTGGGGTCCCACACCACCCTAGATAGGTTCTGCACCTATGCGTCGAGCTGAATACCTGTCCTTAGGTATCCCTAGTCCAGGACCCTAAATAGGGAATGGGTGGGATGGGGTCTTCATCAACCCCACTAAACAATAAAGAAGACATATGGAGGACTCACGGAGGAAAAGTGCATAAACTACTTATCCACAGATGACTTGGGTAGAAGTTCAGCAACAATACCATAGATGAGTGCAAGCCGCCTGCTTGCATCCAGAGCTCGAATGAACTAAATATATCACCAACACAAGTCTAGGGAAAATGAGTATTTAAACCCAAGAGGAAATACAGATTATCAGCATTTTAAGGGAAGAAGAACTCCGCTTGGTCTTAAAGGGAAAAAGATGAAAACCCAGCAGAGGAGATACTTAGTACACTGAATACTAGCAGCAGGAATAATAGAAAGTCAGGGAGCAATTTGTGCAGCCTAACACTGTGACCTTCTCTTGCCGAACACCGCAGGACCGTCTGTCACCTATTACACACCTGTGACAATGACCTTTTCTGACAATTCCATCGGGAATGAATGGAGTGGTGATTGGACATTTGACTGGCCACTCCATTCTGTAACTAGGATAAAAGTGTCCTTGTAGATAAAGAATAGAATCTAGTGACAAAGATCCTTATAATTCTTAGTTTTTTAAATGTCCATTAAAATCCCATTCATCATACAGATAACGCAGACGCGTTTCAGGCTCCATCTCTATATCAGTGTCCCTTTCTGTCGATTGATGTAGGTTCCAGTGATCGAAACCCCCCCCCCCGACATCAATACGTCATTACTTATTCTTTAGATAGTCAATAGCTTGTTTTCACTGGACTCCTTTTAATTCCTTTAAAGCGTAACTGTCGTTTTAATTTTTATTTCATAAATCAATAGTACACATGAAAATAAACAACTTTGTACTACATCTTAGAGTCTCCACACGGCTGTCACACTGCTTCCAGGTCCACTCATTAAATCTCACGAATATTCACTGCTTTCCTCGCCCACCCTCTATGACAGCATGTATGATTGGTTGCAATCTGACTGCCATCATCTGTGATTGGTTGTCCTCACAGTAGCTTTCTGGGTCCCGGATGTGGAGTGTAAAAATAATTTGGAAAAAGTGGCGTAGGGTCTGACGTATTTTGGTACCCAGCGCATATATAAAAAAAAAAAAAAAGAAAAGAAGACAGCTGGAGGCTGCAGCCCCCATCTGTGTGCATTATGTGGGCTGTGCTCAAAATATGAGGGACCCATGTCATGCAGCTTTTTTAAAATTATTTAAATAAACATTAAAAATAAAAAAAAAATAAAAAAAAAAAATGGGGAGTGTACCCCAGACAAGATAAAGCAGACAGCTGGGGCCTGGTATTCTCAAGCTTATTTTCATGGTTATTGGGCCCTCCCCAGCTTAAAAATAGAAGCCTACAGCCACCCAGAATTGGCACATCCATTAGATGTGCCAATCCTGGAATTTTCCTTGGCTGTTCCCGATTGTCCTGGATTGGTGGCAATCAAGGTAAGACAAGGCGTTAATGACAGTTGTGCTTTGTCAAAAAATCACAGCTCTCATCAATCCTGAAGTTAGTAGTGGGGAGGCATCTACGCTAATAGTGTAAGTAAAAAGAAAAATGCATTATTTATAATAAAAAAAACCAAACACCCTCTTTTTCCAATTTACTAACCCCCAAAACACCTCTGCAGGTCCACCGAATCCACACCACGATGTCCCACAGCATTTCCAGCTCTGGTACATCTGAGATCACAGTGCACAGTCACATTAGAAAACGTGACTGATCACTGCGGCCCACTGGACACACTGAAAGAGCCGTAGCTGTGAGTCTAATGTTCTAATCTAGCATTGAGTTCAATGACTTCACCTAAGGTGAGGTCATTGAGTTCCATGAGTTCACCTCAGGTCAGTTCACCAGAGGTCACAGCTGGGGTTCCTACGGTACTCCAGTTGTGACCCCAGGTGAAGTCATTGAACTCCATGCCAGATTACTGAATTGAGCTAGTTGAGCATCTCCTGACTGAAACCGCATGCGTTTTTGATGCGATTCAGTGAGTTTTCCTGCCAGGAGATGAAGATTTCGTGCAGAAACATAGCCTAATCCGGTAATCCAGCACTGAGTTCAATAACTTCACCTGAGGTGAGGTCAATGAGGTACACGAGTTCACCTCAGCTTAGTTCACCTGAGGTCATATTCTTTAATGTGGCCGCACACAGCGACCTCAGATGTAGCAGAGCAGGGATTGTCATGGGACCTCGTGTGGATTACGTCGGACCGGCAGGAGTGTTTTGGGGATTAATATATTAAAGAAAGAAGGTATTTTTATTTATTTTTTTAATAAAGGATTTTTCTCTGTGTTTTGTGTTTATTTCTTTTGACTTACATGATCAGTAATGGGATGGGTCTCATAGACCCCTCCCCAATACTAACCTTGGACTTGATGACAGCTGTAATTTTTTTTTTTTTACAAATCACAACTGTCATTAACCCCTTATATTACCCTGATTGCCACTACTGCAAATCAATCAGGATGAGCCTGGTAAAGTGCTGGAATTGTCGCATCTAATAGATGCACAAATTTCGGGACAGCTGCAGGCTGCTATTTCTAGGCTGGGGAGGGCCCAATAACCATGGACCTCCGCAGCCTGAGAATACCAACCCGCAACGGTCTGCTTTATCTTGGCTGGGTATCATAATTGGGGGGAAGAAAACAGTTTTTTAAATTGCTTAAATTATTTTAAAAAAACTGCCTGGGGTCCCTCATATTTTTATACACAGATAAGATAACACAGCTGCTGTCTGCAGCCTCAAGCTGTCTGTGTTATCTGCACTGGGTATTAAAATATGGGGGACTCTATGGCATTTTTTTTCAATTTTTTATTTATTTTTACACTCCACTACCAGGACCCTACTGTGAAGGCAACCAATCACAGATGCTGACAGACTGATCATAGACACTGTCAAAGAGGGTGGGCGGGTGAAGCAGTGAATATTCATGAGATTCAATGAGCGGACCCGGAAACAGTGAGACTTGGCAAGTATAACTATCCTGCTTTAGTCCCCACTTTTCTTCCTTTTGAAGACCCTTAGCCCTTACTAATGCCAATTTATAATATTTAAGTTCAGGTCCTGATAGACTTGTTCGGGGTCCGGGATCAAGTTTGTGTTCAAATCCACTCTTGAACCAGTTTTTTTTTTTTTTTTTAAAAAAACGTCCAGCTAGACCCACTGAACCCGAACATCTGCGGGTTCACCCATCTCTAGTCATTATCAAAATTCTCAATTCTAAGGTGAAATCTATAATCAGTGAAGACTGCACCATCACTGAAATAGGAGATGACAGTTGGTGCTGATGAGATTCTATGTAGATCGAAGAGGGAGGAGAAGGCGTAGCTCTGCCTTTAGTTTCTCCCTATGTCTCTAGCTCCTCCCTCCTCCAACTGCCGATACCAACTGCCATTTTTTTAACTAAGTAATGGATACAGATTTTACCTTAGAATTTAGAATTTTGATAATGAATGATCAATTCTGGAAGAGAAAGAAGCAGATTTGTCTGATATGATATATTCCAAAGCTGCTATATTTTCATATGTACTATTCATTTATGAAATGAAAATTAAAACAATGGTTACATTTTAAGTCTTAGCACCATATCCCCTTCTGTCCAAAATGTTTGACCCCCCCCCACTGATCATGAAGTGATATGATAAACTAGTGAAGCATGGAGGAGGACAACCGAAGGAATTTTCGATGATCACTTTATGTTGTGTGTTCTGTTTAGGGGGCAATTTTTATGCTTTTTATTCTTTTTTTACTCTGGCGGTAAAGAGTAAACATTGATTTCAGTAATGTAAGACGTCCATACGGCTGGTAATTTAGGACGCAGGCTTAGGAGTCTCCGCAGATTGCACTTGAGTCGTTACTTTTTAGTTACATCCCTAATGTTCTACAATAGCTAATGAAGTGTAAAAATAGTCTGCAGATAGGAGCACCTGCTCATCGAGCGGTCCAAAAACGACAATGTTTGTGCAGCCATTTAAGTGCAGCTGGTCCGCTCAATTGTGGGGCCGTTTCCTTCCTCCGCTTGAGCGGAATCCTCACTGAACCTCATTCATTACAACGTCGGGCCATTTACTCTCATCATCTGTTTTGTTGGGTGGTACTTGTGGAAACATAAGAGGCTTGTTTTATCTGGCAGACACTTCAAGATCCTTTCCAAGTACAAAAAAAAAAAAAGAAAAAATAAAACCCTCCGTAACTGATCGACCATGGAATACAGTATAATACGCTCTATTCTATCCCATCAGTAGACATCAGCGAGGAGGTAGAGAAATAAAACACAATCCTAATAGTGTCATTTGTCACTTGTTTTCACCCCAGGAGGAGTCAACCTGTATTTGTGAAGCTTCGGTACCAAAGTCACTAAAGGTCGGGGGTGTAACATTCATCATACAGACATTGGTAATAGCCATCTTAATTTTTTTAACAAATAACATGTGCGTTTATTAAGATATAGGATGTAACCGGAATTTCAGCCGAGGAACCAAAGTCACAGTTTGCTAAAGATTTAGCGATACTAATTTAAAAATGAACTTATTACTAGTATACTTTTTATTATTATTATTATTATTATTATTATTATTATTATTATTAGCAAAATTATCCAAAAAGGACAAGAATAAAAAAATGAAAGCAAAACATGAAGCAGTAATATCAGTAATGATAACAATCTAATATAAAAAGCTGAGTGTGTGTGTGTGTGTGTGTGTGTGTATATGTGCGCGCGCGTGTGTGTGTGTGTGTGTATATGTGCGCGCGTGTGTGTGTGTGTGTGCTAAAGGAATCCGCACCGTCGCATGTACAATCACAAAATTTCACACAGCCACCTCATTTGAGACAGACATACAGACAGAAAGACAGAGTGAAAGAGACAGACAGAGAGACAAAGAAATAGAGAGACAGAGACACAGATTGAGACAGAGAGAGAGACAGAGAGAGTGAAAGAGACAGAGACACAGACAGAGAGAGACAGAGAGACAGACCGAGAGAGTGAAAGAGACAGAGACACAGAGATAGAGACAGATAGACAGAGTAAGAGAAAGATAAGGGTGCTTTACACGCTGTAACATCGCTAGCTATTGCTAGCGATGTCGCGAACGATAGCATCCGCCCCTGTTGTTCGTGCGACATCTGGTGATCGCTGCCGTAGGGAACAATATCGCTACGGCAGCGTCACACACACATACCTGTTCAGCGTCATCGCTGTGGTCGCCAAACAATCCCTCCTTCAAGGGGGAGGTGCGTTTGGCGTCACAGCAGTGTCACTAAACGGCCGCCCAATAGAAGAGGAGTGGAGGAGATGAGCGGCCGGAACATGCCGCCCACCTCCTTCCTTCCTCCTTTCCGGTGGACGCAGGTAGGATGATGTTCGTCTTTCCTGCGGTGTCACAACACACAGGAACGACGAACAACCTGCGGAATGAAACACCAACGACATTATGATTAGGAGCGACCTGTCAACGATCAATGATTTTTGCCGTTTTTGCGATCGGTGATGGTCGCTCCTAGCTGTCACACGCTGCGATGTCGCCGGATGTGCGTCACAAACACTGTGACCCCGACGATATATCGTTAGCGATGTCGCAGTGTGTAAAGTACCCTATAAAGAGAGAGACAGAGACAAAGCCAGATCAGTATCATAAGAGGCAAAACTGGGACAGAGTTGGAAGAAAAAACTGTAGTCAATGGAATAGCTGAGGTCAGATTCTAGAAGGTCAGAAGTGAATGAAGGCAGACAGAGCAGAGTCAAAGTCAGGAAGGATAACAGGTAAGACAAGGTTAGGATAAAGCAGGGTCAGTAAAAGGGTATCCACACAGATTGATGGCGCTCAATATCTGGCTACTACAAGCAGTATGCTGGGAGTTTAAGAAGGGTGTGGAGGTGTCCCACTGGCCACAGCTGGATTATGATTACTCCTGCTGAGCTGGTGGACAGCACACTCAACATTCAACCTGGCTAGGTGAAACCACAGGCTCCAGCTACAACATTGCCAATGTAATGACAATGTCTATGACACCCACTGATACTGTCCGTGACGTCTCGATCATCTCCACTGCCGGCATAGTGAAAATATCAGAGGCAGAACTTCTGGGTAGAGATTTGAGAAACTGATTTTTTTTTTTTCCACAAATTATTCACGAGTTTCACACTATTACCCTCCCATAAGAAAAAAAAACAATTTGCAACATGTTTATATGTATTAAATTAAAACTTGGTAGATTCTTTAAGGTAGAAAGAGCGGCACTTCACAATGGAGTATTTGCGATGTTTTAATATACCATTGTAAACAGAGTTAAGGGTGCTTTACACTCTGCGACATCGCTAACGATTTATCGTCAGGGTCACGTCGTTAGTGACGCACATCCGGCACAGTTAGCGATATCGCAGCGTGTGACACCAAGGAGCGACGATCACAAAACCGTCAAAAATCGTTGATCATTGACACGTCGCTCCTTTTCATAATATCGTTGGTGGTGCATGCCGCTGCTTGTTCGTCGACGAACATCCCTTTACCTGCGTCCACCGGCAATGAGGAAGGAAGGAGGTGGGCGGCATGTTCCGGCCGCTCATCTCCGCCCCTCCTCTGATATTGGGCGGCCATTTAGTGACGCCGAACGCACCTCCCCCTTGAAGGAGGGATTGTTCGGCGATCACAGCGACGTCGCTGAAAAGGTATGTACGCGTGACGCTGCCGTAGCGATAATGTTCGCTACGGCAGCAATCACCAAATGTTGCACGAACGACAGGGCGGGTGCTATCGCTCGCAACATCACTAGCTATCGATAGCAATGTCGCAGCATGTGAAGCACCCTTTACAGCAGACCTGGGCAAGGGGCGGCCCGCGGGCCACATCCGGCCCGCCTACTCTCTGTGACCGGCCCGCCTGGCTCAGGGCGTCCTTGCTGGCCGGTCACTGATGAGGGCAATCTGACCTGTTGTCCGGAGCTCCAGGCTCCGGGAGGCGCGTGGTCAGATTGCCCTCATCAGTGCCCAGGCAAATGCCGAGGCCCTGGAGAGCCAGGGGGGCTCACTCGGCCTCGTCAGTTCTGGTGCCCCTTGGCCGGGGCCCACTCGCCTTAGTTCTGTTGCCCCCGGGCCGAGTTCCGGGGACCGCAGTCCTCGGCAGGAATCTGCGGCGCCGTCCCTTTAAGGAGAAAAGACTTCCTGGTTGAACTTCATCTGTGGGCGGAGCTACCGGCCGGCGTCCTGCTCATCCCACAGATGAGAGTTGCAGTGCCAGCCAGCGACCCCCAGCACAGTGCTTCTTTCCGGCTCTGTGTGGGCCCCCTCTCCACCGTGACCTGAGCGGTATGTGCCCTCCCCACCCCCCGATTTATGGGCCCTGGTGAGCTGTATGGGCTCTTCTCCCCCACTAAGTGTATTCCCTGCAAACCCCCCCCCCCTCCCCGGTGCCGTATGTGCTGGGCCCCAGAGCCGCGTGTGTGTCTGTCTGTATGTATGTATATATGTAGCAGAGCTATGTGTGTTTGTATGTAGCAGAGCTATGTATGTAGCAGAGCTATGTATGTATGTAGCAGAGCTATGTGTGTCTGTAGCAGAGCTATGTGTGTCTGTAGCAGAGCTATGTGTGTCTGTATGTATGCAGCAGAGCTGTGTGTCTGTAGGCATGTATAATGTATATCTATGTATGTCAGTGTATATGGCTGTATAGATGTGTCCGTTCTATATGTATTTTTGTGAGTTTGTCTTTAAATATGTATGTGTACGTATGTGTGTCTGCGTGTTGATGGGGCCCACTGGGACTCTTCCGCCCGGGGCCCACAAAAACCTGGAGCCGGCCCTGACCCTCATCACACGCTGCGTGTCGGGCAGAAAACAGAGGACAGATCCTGAAGCTCCGCACAGTGTAGGCAGCGGAACGCAGGAATCTCTCCTCTGTTCCTTGCCCAACACTTTTCTCTGTGACACACGCGCGCCCTGATATCGTCAGTACGGCGCACGTGTGTCATTTGAAAAGTTCCCGCCCGGCAGGAGAAGCTGCAGAGGCGGGGGCTGTATGGAGAGAGGCAGCGGCGGGGGCTCCTAGGAATACAGCGTCGGCGCAGCCTGGCCATGTGAAGGAAAAGCAGCTCAGCGGGGGGCTCGTACGGAGGTGTCTGAGGACGGGAACGATAAGAAGAGAGGTGAGTGGTTACTAGTAACCTGCAGGGACAATGGGGGCGGGCAGGCGGGGGGCTGGGGGAGAGGGGTAACTTTTGACAAATATTTGGGGTGTAGTGGTTTAGTATATGGGAATGTAGTTTTACAGGTGTGGTATATGGGGGGGGGTGTAGTTTTATAGGTGTGTAGTGGTGTAGTATAATACAGGTGTATATAGGAGTGTAGTATAATACTACACCCCTATATACACCTGTAATATACTACACCCCTTTATACACCTGTATTATACTACACCCCTATATACACCTGTATTATACTACACCCCTATATACACCTGTATTATACTACACCCCTATATACACCTGTATTATACTACACCACTACACCCCTATATACACCTGTAATATACTACACCCCTATATACACCTGTATTATACTACACCCCTATATACACCTGTATTATACTACACCCCTATATACACATGTATTATACTACACCCCTATATACACATGTATTATACTACACCACTACACCCCTATATACACCTGTATTATACAGGTGTATATAAGGGTGTAGTATAATACAGGTGTATATAGGGGTGTAGTATAATACTACACCCCTATATACACCTGTATTATACTACACCACTACACCCCTATATACACCTGTAATATACTACACCCCTTTATACACCTGTATTATACTACACCCCTATATACACCTGTATTATACTACACCCCTATATACACCTGTATTATACTACACCACTACACCCCTATATACACCTGTAAAATATACTACACCCCTATATACACCTGTATTATACTACACCCCTATATACACCTGTATTATACTACACCCCTATATACACCTGTATTATACTACACCACTACACCCCTATATACACCTGTATTATACAGGTGTATATAAGGGTGTAGTATAATACAGGTGTATATAGGGGTGTAGTATAATACTACACCCCTATATACACCTGTATTATACTACACCACTACACCCCTATATACACCTGTAATATACTACACCCCTTTATACACCTGTATTATACTACACCCCTATATACACCTGTATTATACTACACCCCTATATACACCTGTATTATACTACACCACTACACCCCTATATACACCTGTAAAATATACTACACCCCTATATACACCTGTATTATACTACACCACTACACCCCTATATACACCTGTATTATACAGGTGTATATAGGGGTGTAGTATAATACAGGTGTATATAGGGGTGTAGTATAATACTACACCCCTATATACACCTGTATTATACTACACCACTACACCCCTATATACACCTGTAATATACTACACCCCTTTATACACCTGTATTATACTACACCCCTATATACACCTGTATTATACTACACCCCTATATACACCTGTATTATGCTACACCCCTATATACACCTGTATTATACTACACCCCTATATACACCTGTATTATACTACACCACTACACCCCTATATACACCTGTAATATACTACACCCCAATATACACCTGTATTATACTACACCCCTATATACACCTGTATTATACTACACCCCTATATACACCTGTATTATACTACACCACTACACCCCTATATACACCTGTATTATACTACACCCCTATATACACCTGTATTATACTACACCCCTATATACACCTGTATTATACTACACCACTACACCCCTATATACACCTGTATTATACAGGTGTATATAGGGGTGTAGTATAATACAGGTGTATATAGGAGTGTAGTATAATACTACACCCCTATATACACCTGTATTATACTACACCACTACACCCCTATATACACCTGTAATATACTACACCCCTTTATACACCTCTATTATACTACACCCCTATATACACCTGTATTATACTACACCCCTATATACACCTGTATTATACTACACCCCTATATACACCTGTATTATACTACACCACTACACCCCTATATACACCTGTATTATACAGGTGTATATAAGGGTGTAGTATAATACAGGTGTATATAGGGGTGTAGTATAATACTACACCCCTATATACACCTGTATTATACTACACCACTACACCCCTATATACACCTGTAATATACTACACCCCTTTATACACCTGTATTATACTACACCCCTATATACACCTGTATTATACTACACCCCTATATACACCTGTATTATACTACACCACTACACCCCTATATACACCTATAAAATATACTACACCCCTATATACACCTGTATTATACTACACCCCTATATACACCTGTATTATACTACACCCCTATATACACCTGTATTATACTACACCACTACACCCCTATATACACCTGTATTATACAGGTGTATATAGGGGTGTAGTATAATACAGGTGTATATAGGGGTGTAGTATAATACTACACCCCTATATACACCTGTATTATACTACACCACTACACCCCTATATACACCTGTAATATACTACACCCCTTTATACACCTGTATTATACTACACCCCTATATACACCTGTATTATACTACACCCCTATATACACCTGTATTATACTACACCCCTATATACACCTGTATTATACTACACCACTACACCCCTATATACACCTGTAATATACTACACCCCAATATACACCTGTATTATACTACACCCCTATATACACCTGTATTATACTACACCCCTATATACACCTGTATTATACTACACCACTACACCCCTATATACACCTGTATTATACTACACCCCTATATACACCTGTATTATACTACACCCCTATATACACCTGTATTATACTACACCACTACACCCCTATATACACCTGTATTATACAGGTGTATATAGGGGTGTAGTATAATACAGGTGTATATAGGAGTGTAGTATAATACTACACCCCTATATACACCTGTATTATACTACACCACTACACCCCTATATACACCTGTAATATACTACACCCCTTTATACACCTCTATTATACTACACCCCTATATACACCTGTATTATACTACACCCCTATATACACCTGTATTATACTACACCACTACACCCCTATATACACCTGTAATATACTACACCCCTTTATATACCTGTATTATACTACACCCCTATATACACCTGTATTATACTACACCCCTATATACACCTGTATTATACTACACCACTACACCCCTATATACACCTGTAATATACTACACCCCAATATACACCTGTATTATACTACACCCCTATATACACCTGTATTATACTACACCCCTATATACACCTGTATTATACTACACCACTACACCCCTATATACACCTGTATTATACTACACCCCTATATACACCTGTATTATACTACACCCCTATATACACCTGTATTATACTACACCACTACACCCCTATATACACCTGTATTATACAGGTGTATATAGGGGTGTAGTATAATACAGGTGTATATAGGAGTGTAGTATAATACTACACCCCTATATACACCTGTATTATACTACACCACTACACCCCTATATACACCTGTAATATACTACACCCCTTTATACACCTCTATTATACTACACCCCTATATACACCTGTATTATACTACACCCCTATATACACCTGTATTATACTACACCACTACACCCCTATATACACCTGTAATATACTACACCCCTTTATATACCTGTATTATACTACACCCCTATATACACCTGTATTATACTACACCCCTATATACACCTGTATTATACTACACCACTACACCCCTATATACACCTGTAATATACTACACCCCTATATACACCTGTATTATGCTACACCCCTATATACACCTGTATTATACTACACCCCTATATACACCTGTATTATACTACACCACTACACCCCTATATACACCTGTATTATACAGGTGTATATAGGGGTGTAGTATAATACAGGTGTATATAGGGGTGTAGTATATTACAGGTGTATATAGGGGTGTAGTATATTACAGGTGTATATAGGGGTGTAGTGGTGTAGTATATTACAGGTGTAGTGGTGTAGTATAATACAGGTATTTATAGGGGTGTAGTGGTGTAGTATAATACAGGTGTAGTATATAGGAGTGTAGTGATGTAGTATAATACAAGTGTAGTATATAGGGGTGTAGTGATGTAGGTTATCACAGGTGTAGTATATAGTGATGTGCTGCAGTTTATTACAGGTGTAGTATATAGTGATGTAGCATATTACAGGTGTAGTGTATACTGATGTATATTACAGGTGTAGTATGTGGCGGGTGTAGTGATGTAGTATATGGGGATTGTGTGTGTATGTATACATTGTGTGTATGAGTATATATATTATACACGCACAGTATATATGCGTGTTTGTGTGTATATGTATATATATATATATATATATATATATATATATATACACACACAAACACGCATATATACTGTGCGTGTATAATATATATACACATACACACAATGTATACATACACACACAATCCCCATATACTACATCACTACACCCGCCACATACTACACCTGTAATATACATCAGTATACACTACACCTGTAATATGCTACATCACTATATACTACACCTGTAATAAACTGCAGCACATCACTATATACTACACCTGTGATAACCTACATCACTACACCCCTATATACTACACTTGTATTATACTACATCACTACACCCCTATATACTACACTTGTATTATACTACATCACTACACCCCTATATACTACACTTGTATTATACTACATCACTACACCCCTATATACTACACTTGTATTATACTACATCACTTCTCCCCTATATACTACACTTGTATTATACTACATCACTACACCCCTATATACTACACTTGTATTATACTACATCACTACACCCCTATATACTACACTTGTATTATACTACACTCCTATATACTACACCTGTATTATACTACACCACTACACCCCTATAAATACCTGTATTATACTACACCACTACACCTGTAATATACTACACCACTACACCCCATATACACCTGTAATATACTACACCCTTATATACACCTGTAATATACTACACCACTACACCCCTATATACACCTGTAATATACTACACCCCTATATACACCTGTAATATACTACACCCCTATATACACCTGTATTATACTACACCCCTATATACACCTGTATAATACAGGTGTATATAGGGGTGTAGTGGTGTAGTATAATACAGGTGTATATAGGGGTGTAGTATAATACAGGTGTATATAGGGGTGTAGTATAATACAGGTGTATATAGGGGTGTAGTATATTACAGGTGTATATAGGGGTGTAGTGGTGTAGTATAATACAGGTGTATATAGGGGTGTAGTATAATACAGGTGTATATAGGGGTGTAGTATAATACAGGTGTATAAAGGGGTGTAGTATAATACAGGTGTATATAGGGGTGTAGTGGTGTAGTATAATACAGGTGTATATAGGGGTGTAGTATTATACTACACTCCTATATACACCTGTATTATACTACACCCCTATATACACCTGTATAATACAGGTGTATATAGGGGTGTAGTGGTGTAGTATAATACAGGTGTATATAGGGGTGTAGTATAATACAGGTGTATATAGGGGTGTAGTATAATACAGGTGTATATAGGGGTGTAGTGGTGTAGTATAATACAGGTGTATATAGGGGTGTAGTATAATACAGGTGTATATAGGGGTGTAGTATAATACAGGTGTATATTGGGGTGTAGTATATTACAGGTGTATATAGGGGTGTAGTGGTGTAGTATAATACAGGTGTATATAGGGGTGTAGTATAATACAGGTGTATATAGGGGTGTAGTATAATACAGGTGTATAAAGGGGTGTAGTATATTACAGGTGTATATAGGGGTGTAGTGGTGTAGTATAATACAGGTGTATATAGGGGTGTAGTATAATACAGGTGTATAAAGGGGTGTAGTATATTACAGGTGTATATAGGGGTGTAGTGGTGTAGTATAATACAGGTGTATATAGGGGTGTAGTATTATACTACACTCCTATATACACCTGTATTATACTACACCCCAATATACACCTGTATAATACAGGTGTATATAGGGGTGTAGTGGTGTAGTATAATACAGGTGTATATAGGGGTGTAGTATATTATAGGTGTATATAGGGGTGTAGTATATTACAGGTGTATATAGGGGTGTAGTGGTGTAGTATATTACAGGTGTATATAAGGGTGTAGTGGTGTAGTATATTACAGGTGTATATGGGGTGTAGTGGTGTAGTATATTACAGGTGTAGTGGTGTAGTATAATACAGGTATTTATAGGGGTGTAGTGGTGTAGTATAATACAAGTGTAGTATATAGGGGTGTAGTGATGTAGTATAATACAAGTGTAGTATATAGGGGTGTAGTGATGTAGTATAATACAAGTGTAGTATATAGGGGAGAAGTGATGTAGTATAATACAAGTGTAGTATATAGGGGTGTAGTGATGTAGTATAATACAAGTGTAGTATATAGGGGTGTAGTGATGTAGTATAATACAAGTGTAGTATATAGGGGTGTAGTGATGTAGTATAATACAAGTGTAGTATATAGGGGTGTAGTGATGTAGTATAATACAAGTGTAGTATATAGGGGTGTAGTGATGTAGGTTATCACAGGTGTAGTATATAGTGATGTGCTGCAGTTTATTACAGGTGTAGTATATAGTGATGTAGCATATTACAGGTGTAGTGTATACTGATGTATATTACAGGTGTAGTATGTGGCGGGTGTAGTGATGTAGTATATGGGGATTGTGTGTGTATGTATACATTGTGTGTATGTGTATATATATTATACACGCACAGTATATATGCGTGTTTGTGTGTATATATATATATATATATATATATATATATATATATATATATATATATATATATATATATATATATATATATATATATATATATATATATATATATATATATATATATATATATATATACACATATACATATTATATATATAACCGAGTTAATTATATTAGTCCGGCCCTCTAAAACCATCCCAATTTCTCATGCGGCCCCATGGGAAAATTAATTGCCCACCCCTGCTTTACAGCATAGATTGGGAGGGGGGAGTACAGGTAAGCCGGACGACGGACGTTTCGCACTGAAACAGGTGCTTTCACAGGTCCACTCTGTTTACAATGGTATATTAAAACATTGCAAATTCTCCATTGTGAAGTCCCGCTCTTTCTACCTCAAGGAATCTATTGGATCGCTTTATCTACACTAGCTGAGCACCACTGGAGTCTGCCGGAGATCCAACTTCTAAATGAACCACAACCCGTGAGTACTCACCTGGGGCTGCAGTGCCCGGTCATTCCTCTTCACCTTCAATTAAAACTTGGCAATTTTACAATAAATGAACTTTCAAGCGAGACTTACCACATGTCCAGACAGGTAGAGTATTCTGTGGAGCCCAATAAGACATCGGGAGGTCGATACCAAAGCGTTACTACTTCATTAGAGTACGTGTGACTTGGGACTGATTTGGCGCGAGCGAGACCTAAAAACAAAAATAAATTGTTACATAAATTATCTTTCAATAATTAACTAAAGTATTGCCAAGAAATCTTGGGGGGGGGGGGGGAAATAATAGCAAGAATGGTCTATAGTAATTATGCAAAAATATAGTAGACACGATCAAACAAATTTAACATTCCCATTTCTAGGATAAGATTTAAAAACTTTTTGCCTTTGTAATTTATTTTGTTACTTTGCATTGCAAATGCAATAGTAAGGTTTTACATAGTTTTCAACTAATATTCCTTACCACTTAGATGCTGTAGACTCTGTGCAACTACTTTACATACCTGGCTGTTCTGCTGCTACTTGTTGACAGCTTAGAGCTGAAGTCACATTTTTACTTTTATTGAGAGTACGATGTCTCTGCTCTAAACTGAACAAAATAATGAATATTGTAGTTTGACTTTTAGTGTAACTTTTTAAAGGGAAGGTGTCACCAGATTTGGCGACTATAAGCTGCAGCCACCACCAGTGAGCTCTTATATACAGCATTCCAGAATACTGCATATAAGAGTCTAGGCCGCTCTGTAGAACATAAAAAACACTTTTATAATATTCACCTTAGGGGTGGTCTGGTCTGATGGGTGTCTCTGCTCTTCGGGTCCGGCGCCTCCACTCTGTGGTATTTGCCGTCCTCCTTCTTCTGATGCCTGTGTGCATGACGCGTCCTACGTCATCCACACTTGCTGGCATTGAGGTCCTGTGCAGGCATAGTTTGATATGCTCTGGTCAGGGCAGATCAAGGTATCGTAGTGCACATGTGCGGGCTGTCTTTAACCTTTTCTCACGCCTGCGCATTACAGTACTTGATCTGCTAGGCACTTATAGGCAGGTAGTTGCAGGTCACGGACCTATCCTAACAGGGATTCTTCAGCCTACTGTTTGTAGACAGAACAGTTTCTTCTCTTCATCTCTGCTCTGTCCGTGGGCTATTGCTACTGATGTCATGTTGATTGATAGCCAGATCCCCACATTCTTTGAAGATAGGAACTGCTCTGCAGTAACCGGCAGTGGCCACTACACATTGAACAGAGCTGCGAAATGGAGCTAAAGCTTGTAACAGCTGAGCTTAAGTGGTACCGGGTGTCAGATCGCCATCTATCCAATACTGATGACTTAATCTATGGATAGGTCATCAATATATACTGACCAGACAAAACCCTTTTAGGCTGCTTTCACACTTGCGTTGAACGGCATCCGTTGCTATCCGCCGCCTTGAGGAATTACGGTAACCGTTGCAGGAAACCGTTTTATTCCTCATAGACTTCTTTAGCTACGGATAGCAACGGATGGCCTTGCGTTGCATCTGTCAGCCGACGCTGCGTTGCATCCGCCTGGCAGATGGAACGCTGCATGTAGCGTTTTTCTGCACTTGGCGGAGTGTCAAAAAAACGCAACCTGCAGGATTCCGTCGGCGGCCGTTTTTATAATGGACGCCTATGGTGGTGGATTCCGTTAACGCATCCGTCTTTACACATATGGGCATGCACAGTTGTGTAAAGTCAAGAATAAAAACTATAATGGATTGCGTTATTTTGTACGATCTGTAGCATCCGTTGTGCCATTATATGTAACTCATCCGTTGCATCCGTTACACAACGCCGTTCAACGCAAGTGTGAAAGCAGCCTAAAAGCCCCGTCACACACAGCGACGTATCTAACGATATATTGCCGGGGTCACGGATTCCGTGACGCACATCCGGTATAGTTAGCAACGTCGTTACGTGTGACAGCAAAGAACGACCGTTAACGATGGAAAATACTCACCTTATCGTCCATCGTTGTGTGACACCTCGGGAACGACGAACTGCAGCTTACCTGCGGCCGCCAGCAATGCGGAAGGGAGGAGGTGGGCGGGATGTTACGTCTCGCTCATCTCCGCCCCTCCGCTTCTATTGGGCAGCCGCTTAGTGACGCCGCTGTAACGCCGCACGAACCGCCCCCTTCGAAAGGAGGCGGTTAGCCGGGAACAGCGACGTCGCTAGGCAGGTAAGTCCGTGTGACGGCTCCTAACTATATTGTGCGCCACGGGCAGCGATTTGCCCGTGACGGACAAACGACGGGGGCGGGTGCTTTCACCAGCTATATCGCGGCATCTAGCACCCCCTTAACTCTCATAATTAGCACACACAATTTTTTTGAAAAATAAAAATTTTTCTTCAAAAAGTCCCCAAATAAACAAAATTTTAATGAGTAACATTGAACTTATTCTAAAGCAGAAGCAATAATATAATCATAAGGGGAAGAAAAAGATATAACATTTTCGCGTGAAGGTAAAACATAGAAGTGGAGTTCATTACTTTATTGTAGACCGGAGGGGGGAAAAAAAACATTTTTTTTTGTTGTGTGAAGTTAATTTTGTTTGAGATTTCCACTCCAGGCAGCAGACAATATAATAACCTGATTGTCACTCATCATACAGATGCTACACTTCTTCCATCTCCACGGCCTGCCAAGACTTCGATACGAACAATGAGCTACCAAACCAATTATCCAGTCTTTTTACACCTCTGCACCCTTTACATTACGGGAAGTAAGAATTTTACATGAATTGGCCTCCTAGATGATATACATTCTAGCCAATTACACGGCACTACAATAGGCACAATACACAAAAAGAGAGCACGCAACACAACACTGCAAGAGCTGCTGTCAATTCTCATCAGAAGGCAACAATTCTAAAGAGGACGGCACCAAAACCAGAGCAGCAGTTAACAAAAATCCTTGAAATGTGACAATCATTTAATTATTTGCCTTTCTGGTTTTTAAGCATATTGAAAAGAAACTCAAAAATAATAAAAAAAAAAAAAAAATGAGACAATGGCAAACCAAAACTAGTATTCTCTAATATTTGATCCAATTAGTAACTAAAGAAGTTACATTTCAAAAATTCAAATTAGAAAATTTCAAATTTAAAAATAGAAGGTTGGTGTTTTATGATATTTAACATTAGAAATTATAAAATAAACAAACAAGTAAAAATTGAAAAAGAAAACACAAATCTAAAATCTTTTTAAACTTTGTATTTTTTTTCTTAGTAACTAAAGAAATTACATTTCAAAAATACAAAAATTCAAATTAAAAAATTTAAAAACAGAAGGCTGCGTTTTAAAATATTTAACATTAGAAATTTTAAAAGAAACATAAAAAACCCTGTAAAATCTGTAAAAAAAAAAAATATTTTTAAATTGTGTTTATTTTTTCTCACTAAAGAGATTACATTTCAAAAATACAATTCAAAACTTTACAAATTCAAAATAGATGGTTGAGGTGTATAATATTTAACATTAGAAACTTCAAAAGAAACAACAAAGAAAATATATAAAATGTAAAAACTGCAAAAAACTAAAAATCTTTTTACATTTTTTTCTCAGTAACTAAAGAAATTACATTTTAAAAATACAAAAACAGAAAAATTCAAATTAAACTTTCAAATTTCAAAATGGGAAGATTGGTGTTTTATATTTAACATTGGAAACTTTAAAAAAAAAAAAACAAATAAAATATGTAAAATGTAAAAACTACAAAAAACTCCCCAAAAAACTAAAATAAAATCTTTAATTTTTTTTAATTTATTTATTTTTCACAGTAACTAAAGGGATTACATTTTAAAAATACAAAAATTGAAATTTGAAACTTTCACATTTCAAAATAGAAGGTTGGTGTTTTATAATATTTAACGTTAGAAACTTTAAAAGAAACAGTAACAAATAAAACATGTAAAATGTAAAAACTACAAAAAATAAAATTGCTAAATAAAATCTTTTTAAATTTTCGATTTATGTTTTTACTTTTAAACCTTAAAGTATAGTCGAGTTTATTTTTATATTTATTTTTATTTTATTTTGTATTTATTTTTTTACATTTAAATCTTAAAAAAAAAAAAAGTATAGTTTGGTTTATTTTTTACCATAGAAAAAAATAGTCAACTGACTATAAATGGCTGTCTTTACAATGAAAATAATACTGTGTAGAAATACTCCAAAAACAGTTTTACAGAAAGCTATCCAAAAACTTAAAAAAAATACTATACTTTTTTTTTTTTCTTTTTTTTTTTAAGTAAAGTGAAATTTTCCTGGTTTTCACTAGGACAAGCGTATGTGACATGACCAGTAGACGCCCTGCGCCGTATTCATGAGAGATCTGGGTCAATTAGAGAGGCGTTAAATAATAAATTTAACCTTTGTGTGATATTGAGAGGCCGTCATTAGCGGAGCTCTGCAGGTCCCTCGGTGGCACTGTGCATTCTACAACCTGTCATGATTTGATATATGACCTCTTATTTAAGAAGACCACCGAGTATATATCCTTGTCAGTGTATATGCCTGTCAACAGCTCTTCATGTGTAAAGTGTAAAATTATTAGCATTACAGAGCTTTTGGAAAAGTGCAAGATTTAAGAGAAAAAAAAAAAGGGAAAAAAAAAAACAACAAACAGATACATTAAACTAATTTAGTTTGGAATGGAAAAATATAAAATACATTATTAATAATAATAAAAAAAATATTTTTATGAGTTAGCCTTTTGTTTTTTCGTGTATTTTTTAATGTCCAGGATTGTAGACAGAGTTTAGTTTTTCCATTAATTGATGCCTGATTCATTATTTTCAAAAACTTGACACGAAGATATTCCACTCTTCAACCCCAGAGTGTTTTTATGTATTGAAGTTACTTTGGCTTGATTTTTGTACCATTCTGAAACACGGGCAACTTTTTGTAATTAACAAAAACAAAACAAAAAAAAAGGTTAAAAAAGGGCAATAGTTCATGTGTGCCATTTTAAAGAAGTTGGTGCAAAAAGTAAAAAAATAAAAAAATGAATCAAGATCAATATCTCCATCAATATACTGGTCTGCTGTGCACCAGTTTAATCGAGTTGTTTGAAAGAAGACAAAAATTATTATTTTTTTTATTTTTTTTTACTGGAAATAGCACCACTCTACAGGCTGTTTCTTGTACTGATGCTCAATTGCCCACAAAATAAAGGGACTGAACTGCAATCCTGGACATAGCCTTTGGACAATGGTGGTACTGTTTTCAATTGCGGATTGTTACACACTTATAACAGATATGCAGATTCTTGTAGCTGAAATATCTCGGGGATCCACTGGTTCTTGCCACATGTGATAGAATGGTAGAGTTAGAAGGGACCTCAAGGGCCAATAGATCCAATCCCCAGCGAGTGCAGGTTTTCCTAAATCATCCCAGCTATATGTTTATCCAGCTTCCGATAGAAGATTTCATTGATGGGGAACTCACTGCCTCCTATCACTGCCTGTTCCCCCCCCCCCCCCCCCCCCCCCCCCCCCCCCCCCCCCCCCCCCCCCCCCCCCCCCCCCCCCCCCCCCCCCCCCCCCCCCCCCCCCCTCTCTGACTGCCCTCACTGCCTCCCGTGGTCGCCTGTTCCACTCTCTGATTGCCCTCACTGCCTCCCATGGTTGCCTGTTCCACTCTCTGACTGACCTCACTGCCTCCCATGGTTGCCTGTTCCACTCTCTGATTGCACTCACTGCCTCCTGTGGTTGCTTGTTCCACTCCCTGACTGCCCTCACTATCTCCCATAGTTGCCTGTTCCACTCCCTGACTGCCCTCACTGTCAAAGTTTTTCCTAATGTCTAATGTGAATTTCCTTCCTTTTAGTTTCATCCCACTGCTTCTTGAACTTCCTTGTTAAGAACCATGGAAGAGTAGAGTTGAAAAAAATAGATTTTTTTTTTGTATTTTCCCCCTGGGACTTGAACCAACAACCTACAACATTACAGGCAGCAGCTAAAGCTAAGAGCCACAGGAAAAGCTAACGATTCTTGTACTTCCTTGTCTAGAATTATAGAATGGTAGAGTTGGAAAAATGACTTTTTTGTTATTCTCCCCCTGGGCAGAGGTAAGAGCCATGTGTCAGATAACAGGTACCAGTCAGAAAATCCAAAAGGTAGACTCAGAAATCAATAACAAACCTATAGAAGTCAAGAAAGGCAAGTATCTGAAGAACCAAGCCATTCAAGGTAGGATGAAGATCCAATTAAATAGGACTTGTCACCAAATAGAAAGTGACCCCTCTTCCTGCCCATGAGGTTCCAGAAATATGGGCCTTTTTACTTGGTATTCCCTTTTATGGCCTTTCAAAAGTGGGTGTGGATCAAAGGATAATTCAGAACAGCCTAAAGACACACCCCTGAGGATCCTGTGAACCACTCCTCCTAGTTAAGACCATAACAATTAGCTCTAATAAAAGCTGTCTAGGTGTCATGACATGGTTCTTTTTATTGCCTTTCAAAAGCGGGTGTGGATCACAGGATAATAATGCAGAACAGCCTAAAGACACACCCCCAAGGATCCTGTGAGCCACACCCCCTAGGTACAGACCTTAAATATTAGTACTAATAAAAGCTGTCTAGGACTCACAACATGGTTACGTGGTACCCATTTTGCCAGGCCTAGTCATTGCTGAACAAAGGACTGAAGGCAAGCAGAGTGAAAAATCAAAGACCCAGAGTGAACAGAGGACCAGGCAGCGAGCTCAGGCAGTAGGACAGATGAGAGCCAAGCTTAGGACAGGTGAATGTAATTGTTTATATTTTAACCTCTATTGGGCCTATAAAGAATCCAGTAAAATATTAACCGTTAGCGTTATGATTAGGGTGCACTAATACATTTGTACAAACCAAAATCTCTGAAAAATTAGATTTTGACAAATCCAAATTTTGGAGCTTATCCATAACAAAGTTTTTTTTTACAAATTGACTTTCTAATCTCCATCATTAGGCAGGGAGCGGTTGTGATTGGACAGGTGACTGACGGCCCTAGGACAGGAGAGTATATAAGCTTTTATTATTTTTAACCACTACCTGGACTTATTTATTTTGCTTTGGTGTGTGGAGAGAATAGAATATACTTTTCGCTGGCATCCCTCCTGCTCCTCCCTGCAGGGATGCACACTCACACACTCCCGCGATCGGCTCTCTACACACTGCCTGGTGTCCTTGCCCTTCTCCACCTGGGTGCCTCCTGCTTCTGCCTCCCAGAACCTGTGCACAAAACACAGGGCCTTTGAGAGTGTTCCTAGGGAATGTGCACGCACCTCTGCGCTTCTTTTAAAGGGCCAGCGAATCACTCCCAGGAAGTGCCTCTCAGCCTATCGCTGAGTACTTAAGGCTCTCTCCCTCTAGGGGAGGTGCCTGATCAACGGCCTATTTTAGTTAATTTAAGCTCTGTGCTCTAGTCAGCTAGTTGCCAGGTCCCCTAGTCTGCCGTGTCTGTCCTGTCTGTACCTGGTTCCAGCCCATCCAGCCCTGCCTATCCCTGGTTTTAGCCCATCCTGCCTTGTTTGTCTTCGGGTTCCAGTTCTGTCCTGCCTGGATCTGCTACCTGTCCATCCTGCCCAGTTGGTAGTAGTGACTGTGTCCGTCCTGGCCGTGCCATCTGCCTCTGCCACTCCAGTGGTCCCAGCCTTGCTTGTGACTCTGGCTGTCCATCCCACCCTTGCTAGTGACTCTGCCGGTCTGTCCTGGCTGTGTCATATGCCTCCGCCACTCCAGTGGTCCCAGCCTTGCTTGTGACTCTGCCTGTCCCTCCCAGCCTTGCTAGTGACTCTGCCTGTCTGTCCTGGCTGTGTCATATGCCTCCGCTACTCTGGTGGTCTATGTCTAAATTAGAGACTCAGCCTGCCTGCACCCATGTCTGTCCCTGCCCTGAGGGTCAGTTGCCACAGTCCCGCACTCTACCCCATTAAAGGTTAGGCCCGGGATCCCCCTGTGGTCCAATAGGTCCACTTTTTCTCGCAGTAGTACCATCTTTGCCGGCGAGCGAGCGTTACAGACATCTTTTCAAATTTGGACGGATTTTGTTAACCACATCTCACGTGCATGGTGGAAAAATCGAGAAAACCTTCCCAAAACATATTTGTAGAGATTGTCTCATTTCCGGTTGATGCACATAAATTATTGGTGGCCCTTTGGTTAAGGTCGGTAGCCAGACTTCAGTCTATCCTTAAAAAAATACGTTATAAAAGTAATTTCATGGAAGGCTGAAAAATAATTTCCTTCATCCATTTACCAATATAGCAGACATGAAATAATGGTCCGATCAACCCAAGACAGTCCTATGGGGTTTGCAGACAATGGCGGGGAATATGCTCCGAGGGGACTCCTCGTCAAATAGATTAGCCTGTTATGCATGTATGGAGAGTGATCATTACATACGCACTATTCTATAACCCCACGAGACCAGAACGCAGCGCGTGACCTCTAAATATACACTGTCAATAACTGGCCATTAAGCTTGTCCCCGGTCATTACATCTGACACCGCAGAATAGTGTAAATACACAAAGCAGCAAAAAATCCAATAAGGAGACACAAATCCCAGATGTGACCGGGGGGGGGGGAGGGGTTACTGCAAATACAGGTTTATAAATGTAAAATAGATTAAATAAATCAGTCTAGGATTCTGAGTTAGAAAGGAACAGTTTTTGGCAAAAACTGCCCCAACATAAAAAAGCAAATACAAGTAACATGTCAAGTAAATAATGTAATAATGATGCAAATAAATGGAAAATAAATAACTTTACCATTTACTGGTGAAGCTGAGCATTGCATCTATTATTAACTTACCCCAGTCTGAGCATTTTGTAAAATATTTTGCAGCCAAAACCCTGTAGTAATTCTGTAAATAACTCCCCAAAGGACTGCACAGGATTCTGAGCCATCACGTACGAGTGGAGGAAAGGTAGCTGTTTTCCTTGGGGTAGGAAATGCAGCCTCCTTCCCGAGCAGCCTGTCTGCATGTCACACGGCATAAGACTATGTTCACATTGCAGAGTCCACCCAATGGTTTCTCTGATGTTTCTGATCAACTCAGGCAGACCCGAGCGGTGACCTGCTGTCTGCTCATTCTGCTCGTTGGGCTTCTTTGATCACATGTTGTAAGGGAGCCAATCCTCATTTTTAGGCTGGAGGAAATCTTCTACCTACGCCAGCTATAATTTATGCTGTCAGTCTAGTCTGTGAGTTGTGGTGTCCCATAGTGGCTGTAAAAAGATTTCATTTGTGCTGTTGTGGAGTTACCCATAGTGTTGTTGCTTCCTTCCTGCTCTTGTTTTCTTCCTAATCTCTTGTTGTTTTATACCTCTGTGTATTTTTGTTTCCTCTGTTTGTCTATTTTTGTGGGTTAAATCACACTCTTGTCCTGGGCCCCTCTGGGGAGGGGATATAAAATCAGGTTTGGTCAGAAGCAGGGCCAGGAAGGAGACGCCAACATTCCCACCTTAGGGTATATCTGAGAATAGGGAAAACACAGGGCCTCCTAGTCTAAGGGTCAGTTTACAGGCCCTGGTTTCCAACTATCTCCATAGTCCCTCGTGACACTGCAAAGGTGACATCATTAGAGAGTGACAGGCACAAAACAGAAGAGTCCATGTAGGGCCGGCATTCCTGCACTGTCCTGCCTCTTCCAAGCAGGCAGGCCAACGCACTCACCACTTCAGCCGGACTGCACACTGCCTCACCTCCCCATGTGTCTCTTTTGCCTCCTGCTCCCAGGGCCTGTGCACGCCGCTCAGGTCCCCCGGAAGTGCACACACACGCACTCTTTTAAAGGGCCAGTGCACTCGCTTTTTTAAAAGGCCAGACCACCTATTCCATAGGAACTTAAGGCATCCTCCCACTAGGGAAGGTGCCTGAACAACATGGTCAATTAGTCAGTTTATGTCCATCTAGCTAGCTAGTTGTCAGCTCCTGCAATTTGTCCACTGTCTGTTATCTTCACTCATTCTCATTAACTTGCACCTGCCATACCCTCTCTGTGCCTGCCTGCACGAGCCATCCTGTCTGCACCTGTCAGCTCTAGAGACTCTGCCTGTCCATACATGAGCCTGTTCCTGCCCTGGGGGTCAGCTGCCACAGTCCTGGACATGGACCTGGGAGTGTCACCTTAGTCAAATCGCTCCCACGTCAGGGCAAGCCCACGTCCCCCTGTGGTCCAGTGGGCCCATTCCTGCGTACTGCCTCATCACTGGCAAGGGTTACAGTCCTGCATAAACCTGTAATAACTGCAGTCTGCAATATTGTCTATTGAGTGACACGCAAAATTGTCATCTAGGATATGTATGCAACTTTCAGAATTTCCAGCTGTTTAAATGGGTTCAGGGCAACCCATGTTTCCACTCTTGTGGGATTGGCCGCCATGTAATATTAGTTTTCCCCAGTAGAGGCCACTGCAAGGGAATTATCAATCAACTCCATATTTTCCCAGATCGATAGAGACAACGAATAGAGATAAAGAATAGAGTCAATGAATAGAAAAAAAAAAGGAAAGGAAAGGAAAGAATGGACAGAAAGCAAAGGAAAGAACAAAAAGGAAAGAAGGGACAGAAAGGAAACGAAAGGAAAGGGAAAAAGAAAAAAACAGAAAGCAAAGGAAAGAAAAGAAAAGGAAAAGAAAAAAGGAAAGAAAAAGGAAAGAAAAAGGAAAGAAAAAGGAAAGAAAAAGGAAAGAAAAAGGAAAGAAAAAGGAAAGAAAGAAAGAGAAAGAAAGAAAGATGGTAAAAGGGAATGAAAGTGTAGAGGAAGAAATAGAAAAAAAGAAAAAAGGAGAAAAAGAAAGACAAAAAATGAAAGAAACAAAAAAAAGGAAGATAAAAATAAAAAAAAACAAAAAAAAGAAAAAATGAGAAAATGAGAAAAAGAAAAATTTAAGAGAGAACAAAAGAAAGAGAAAGAAAATAGCTATCTTAGTATGCTATAGAGATATATAATGTAGATAAGTAGATGATAATAGGAGATGGATAGACAGACGGACAGATATGAGAGATAGATTAGAGAAACAGATAGGTAGATGTAAAACAACCTTGAATAAAAAGGCAAAAAAAGGTGTCTGTGTTCTGCTCTCTATAGACCTGTTTTACATTTTCAGATAACCATTAACAACAAAAAAAACAAAACACATTGTCTGAAGAACATACAAAAATCAATACAGTCTGCAGCGTCCTCATCTGTGTAATCATCTCCTTACCAAAGTCGGCCAGCTTCAGCTCCCCGGTATCACTTATTAGCAGGTTCTGTGGTTTCAGGTCTCGGTGCAGTATATGGCCTTGGTGAATGTAGGACAGTCCTCGCAGCAACTGAAATAAAAATAACTGCAAGAGAAAAAGAAGAGGAGCAGAGTCTGTAAATCTTCTAAGTTTACAAAAATATATAAAAGTTTGCGGAATTTGATACATTTTTAATAATGTAAACAAGTAGGAATATAACAACTTTAAACTAACAGTGACGTTCCGCCTCTTTCTAGTCACCTCAACACTTTTTAGGTCCAACATTCTGAGCGGACTATTTTTTTTTTTATCATATCTTACCGGGGGTTTATACATTCAAATAAGCATTAAGATAAAAGGGTGGACACAGGTAAAACCTCTCTGACAACGAGGACCCACACCTCTTACAAGAATGTGTTCCCTGTTGATCTGTGTCGGCTCATCCAGCGATTCCCCGACTTCACTTCGCGAAGCAGGCTGGCACTAAAGCAGCAGAGAGGAGCGATCATAGCGCTCTCAAAATATAGAGAGCACTGACTGCTCACAGCCCCAGTGACAGGAAGTCAGCAGCTGCAAGGAGAATAAAACAGTTTTTTCCCTGCAGCTGTAGAAGTAAATATAAATATTGATACATTGTATTTTTGAGTAATGAGATTCGTTCACCAAAAATATTTCAACATGATTCAAAGGATCACAAATTCTTTAGGAGGTTACTATTTTATTCGCTGATATTCAGCTCCACATTATTGTATTGCTCTTCTTTCACAATGTAGGTAGAGGTCAGTGCAGTTAATATTTCTGCTCCAATATGTCACTGGCTTTGCAGGGGTTTTTTTTTTTAAAAAACAGGAAATATTCAGCTTTTCATTCACTTCCGTTTGCATTGTAGTGAGAATTCATTTCACAGCTGCTTAAATTACAGGAAACATTTTTCTTAAAAGAGGAAAACTTTTGTTAAATATTCACCCACCAACTCATAACTAATAGATAAAGAGACACAGGTCAAAGTGACAAGCCAATATCCATAAGAACAAAGGTTTTCAAATATAAATGTATTATATATATATTATACATATATATATATATATATTATACATTATATATATATATATATATATATATATATATATATATATATATATATATATATATACATACACACACATTTTATATATTATATATATATATAATATGTATATAAAATGTGTGTATAAATAAAATGTATATAATATATAAAATGTGTATATATATACACATTATATATATATATATATATATATATATATATATATATATATATATATATATATACACACACACACATATATATATATATATATATATATATATATATATATATATATATATATATATATATATATATATATATATATATATATATATATATATATATATATATATATATATATATATATATATATATATATATATATATATACACACACTCACACGAGTATGTATATTATGTATATTATATATATATATATTATGTATATTATATATATATATATTATATTGTGTAGATATATTATGTATATTATATATATATTATGTGTATTATATATATATATTATGTGTATTATATATATATTGTGTGTATTATATATATATTGTGTATATTATATATATTATATATAGATATATATATATATGTATACATTATATATATATATAGAGATATATATATGTATACATTATATATATATAGAGATATATATATGTATACTATATATATATACATACACACATATATATATATATATATATATACACACACACACACACACACACATACATACATACATACATACATATATATATATATATATATATATACACACTAAATATTATATATATATATATATATATATATATATATATATATATATATATATATATAAATATATATATATATATATATATATATATATATATATATATATATATAAAATGTGTGTGTATTTATATATTATATATATACACACACACACACACACACACACACACACATAGGCACATATATAATTATATTAATTATATATATTTATTTTAAAAAAATAGTGCTACACTTCTACACAGGTTGATAGTGGTATTGCAGCTCAGCCTAAGGGTATGTTCACACCTAGCATTTCTAATGCTTTTTTTCTGCATAAAAATTACAGGCTACGACCAGGAAACTGCAGTGGACTTTATATGCATTTTTTTTTATGCATATTTTGGTCCTAAGTGATTTTGATCTCAATGGATAAAAATGGCTGTAAAAATGCTGAAAGAATTGACATGCTGTATTTTAAAAAATAAAAAGCATCAAAAGTCAAAAAACGTAAGGAAAAAATGCACCATATGAATAAGGTTTTATAAATCTGACTTTGCTGTCACTGTAAAATACTGCATTATTTTTCCCATATTAAAAAAAAAACAAAAAAACGTTTAAAGGGAAAAAATGCTTTGTGTGAACGAGCCCTAATTCAGTTTACTAGCTCAAATGTGAAAGGTCAGAAACAACCAACCATGTTTTTCTAAGCCTATACCCTGCCCCTCTCTAATCATAGTTGGGGGGCTTCAGACCCTATTTTGGTCTTGCAGATAATAATCACTAGCCTTAGCACACAATAGCGTACGTACATGTGTCACCAGTTTATTTATTCTGAGTTTTTCTTGGTCTTTTAATCTGACACAACGTGCATAGAGCGCGGCATTATTCGCCCCTCATTCTATTCTACAAAAGCTGGGAGGTATGTTCCAATAATAAAATAAATTGGAAAAAAACGGATACAGGAATAAGCAGTACTATAAGATACAAGCGGTCTCCTTAGCGAAAACCTTGAAGATGATATTTCAAGGAACAAGGAGACAGACATTAAGCAATCAATCTTTAGGCAACAAGTCCCTTGACTTTGATTCATGCATACCGCCATAGGCAAGTAGTTTTGGTATATTTTATGTCTTTGGCACATTTTGAAGATAACGCCAGCGAGATCTGATTTAAGACTTCTGCACAGTCACTTGGTAAGTCTACGGTGGGTGCTATCAATATTTAAAGAGGACCAACCACCAGGATTTTCATATATAAAGTAAAGTCAGTGCTATACTGGTGCTATCATGCTGATTCTATACATACCTTTAGTTGTGAGATCGGATGTATAGTTTTTGAAATACAGGCAAGTAAAGTTTGTAAAATGCACTGTTATTTGATTGATAACAGCTACAGAATATCTAATAGGTGGGTCTGGTTTTGCTAGTTATTCCCGCCTGTCTGCTGCCTGTCTTTCCTTCCTCCTTCTGTAATAACAGAGACCGGGGGAGGAAGGACAGATAGGCAGACAGGGGCGGGAATAGCTAGCAAAACCGGACCCATCTATTAGATATTCTGTAGCTGCCATCAATCAAATAACAGTGCCTTTCCCAAACTTTACTTGCCTGTATTTCAGAAAGTATACATCTGATCTCACAACTAAAGGTATATATAGAATCAGCACGATGGCGCCAGTATAGCACTGGCTTTAGGTTATATATTAAAATCCTGGTGGTTGATCCTCTTTAAGCAGGAGAGCTAAACTATTCATGTTACATTATATCCAGATACAATACAATACTTACGGCAGTAATAGAGCACCTGATGTTCCCCCATATGTTTCCAATTTTCCATTGTGGCATATACTATCAGATGCAGAGTACAGAAAATGACTTTGCCACTTATTTCAAAGAAAAAAATAGACCAAATAAGGCAAGTCTTCTCTGCTCAACCACCACAACCCCTTCACATAACAGACCACTGCCCCTCCCCCATAAATTTCCTCCCCACCATCACCGAAGGAGAGCTTTCACGTCTTCTCTCAAAAGCGCACCTCACCACCTGCGCACGTGATCCCATCCCATCCCACCTCCTCCCCAACCTCACCACCATCCTTATTCCAGCCTTAACCCATCTCTTCAACCTATCTATAACGACCGGTACCTTCCCCTCTGCCTTTAAACATGTCAGTCACACCCATCCTAAAGAAACCGTCCCTTGATCCAACCTCTGCTGCCAGCTATCGCCCCATATCACTACTCCCACTTGCCTCAAAACTCCTGGAACAGCACGTCCATGCTGAACTTTCCTCCCACCTCTCCTCTCTCTCTTTGACAACCTACAGTCCGGCTTCCGTCCACATCATTCTACTGAAACTGCCCTGACTAAAATCACGAATGACTTACTTACTGCCAAACTAACAAGCACTTCTCTATACTCCTACTTCTAGACCTGTCCTCAGCCTTCAATACCGTTGACCACCCCCTCCTATTACAGATCCTCTCTTCCCTTGGTGTCAGAGATCTTGCCCTCTCTTGGATCTTTTCATACCTTTCCAATCGCACTTTCAGTGTCTCCCACTCTCACACAACCTCTTCATCCCGCCATCGCTCTGTTGGTGTCCCTCAAGGCTCTGTCCTAGGACCCTTACTTTTTTCTATCTACACATTTGGCCTGGGACAACTCAAAGTCCCATGGCTTCCAGTACCACCTATATGCCGACGACACCCAGATCTACCTCTCTGGCCCAGATGCCACATCTCTGCTGTCCAGAATCCCGGAGTGTCTATCGGCCATATCCTCCTTCTTCTCTCGCTTCCTAAAGCTCAATGTGGCCAAAACTGAACTAATCATCTTTCCTCCATCTCACCTACACTCTCCACCTGATCTATCTATTACAATAAATAACATCACGCTCTCACCAGTACCCAAAGTTCGCTGCCTCGGAGTGACCTTTGACTCTGCCTTGTCCTTTATACCACACATCCAATCCCTCACCACCTCCTGCCCGTCTTCAACTCAAAAATATTTCCAGAATCCGCCCTTTCCTCAACTCGCAATCTATAAAAATGCTAGTGCATGCTCTCATAATCTCCCGCCTCGATTACTGTAACATCCTCCTCTGTGGCCTCCCTGCTAACACGCTCGCCCCTCTCCAGTCCATCCTTAATTCTGCTGCCCGACTGATCCACCTCTCTCCTCAATACCACCCCGCTTCTCCTCTCTGCAAGTCCCTCCACTGGCTCCCAATCTTCCACCGCATTCAATTCAAACTACTAACACTGACCTACAAAGCTGTGCATAATCTGTCTCCTCCGTATATCTCTGAACTAATCTCCCACTACACTCCAACACGTCACCTCCGGTCCTCCCAAGATCTCCTTCTCTCATTCGCTCCTCATGCAACCGACTCCAAGACTTCTCCCGAGCATCCCCAGTCTCCTGGAACTCGCTGCCTCAACACGTCAGACTATCCCCTACCCTTGCAAACTTCAAACGGAACCTGAAAACCCACCTGTTCAGAAATGCCTACAATTTACAATGAACTCACTGCTGCCCGACCTCCGTGCGGAGCTGCCGCCCGACCTCCGTGCGGAGCTGCCGCCCGACCTCCGTGCGGAGCTGCCGCCCAATCTACACCCCACCTACTGTCTCCTCCCCATAGTCCTATAGAACGTAAGCCCGCAAGGGTAGGGCCCTCTTCCCTCTGTACTAGTCTGTCTACTGTAACTTGTATATGTATTCTGTATGAAACCCCCTTCTCATGTACAGCACCATGGAATTAATGGTGCTCTATTAATAATAATAATAATAATAATAATAAATAATTGTATTACAGTGCTATACAGATGCACCATGTGGCGGCACACGGAGGGACTTTCTGTGTTGCTATACAGGCTCTGTTCACACCCTAGAGAGTTAATAGTGGATGCATATCTACAAATATATGGACACCATGCACATGTAGCATTGAATTAGTGCATGTCTGATGGCCCATTGAGCTGCAGTACCAGGCTCAGACCCTAGGCAGGAGTGGCGCTGTTTCGCAGGAAGCAGATCCATCCATCTGGGACATCAAAACCTATAACCATGAACAATTATTTCACTTCCCTGAAGCGGTCCTCCTTATACATTGCAGTCATATGAGGTTTTTATCTTTTGCAGTTTTATTACTTTTTTTCCCCTCCTTTTAGAAAATAAATCATTTTCAATAAAGCTAAAATCATATTGGTTTCTGGGATTAATTACACTGCTACATAGAGAGCAGAACATAACCACGGGTCCGGGCCGAGCGCGATATTGATCCGGTGCCAGAAGTCATCACTGAGTAACTCATTTACTCTGGTAATATGAAGCATCCGTCCATCCAGTTCCCCTCAATGGTCATGTACATGGTGGAATATATTTGGAAATAACAATCTTATGAAATTCAGTAAACCAACCCGATAATGCAAGAACTAAGAAGAAATGAGAAAACGGCCATAATAAAGCGATTCTTGCTTGTGGCAATCCTGATTGGCCATTATCACTTAAATGTTCTGGTTTCCAAGGAGACAAGGAACCAAAACATTCCATATTCTTTCCCCAAATAATAAGCATAACCCTAACCTGGAAAAATCCTATCTAGAGATTTTCACTGTTACAATATGATTTCTACATTGCATCTTGTGATTATCATATAAATAACGATGATTTTTTTTACCATGCTAGAAATTGGCCATAAAAGTTTTTATTTTTTACCTGGTGTAAACGCCGCTGCTCTCCTGAATCCAGTGTTGTTTCTCTTATTGTCATGACCTGTTAGGATAGCAGTAGTCAGGGGCTCCTATGCTGTCCATTATGCTAAGGGACCCTAGGCTATCCCTAACCTCATGGATGCTCCTAATGGTGGAGATGCCAGAGTCCCGTTCTTGGCTATGCTCCTGACCAGTACTATTCTGATACACTCTTCCACCAAGTAAATAAAGACGGGGTAGGAATGAGAAGGAAAACAAAGACAGAAAAAGGAAAACCAAAATTCTGACATACTACACACACACACACACACACACACACACACACACACACACAGGAATGGACAATTGGAGACTCAGGAGAAAAGCAAGAGTGGGAAGGTAACAAAAAGACAACAAGGGTAACCTACACAACAGCAAGTATAACAACCACAAAATAGTCTGGATCACAACCCCTCACTAGACCAGTTAAGATAAACTATAGTTGGCATAGGTGGTAGGATCTAGCCAGCATATATAAGAGGGGAGCAGATGTGATTGGCTTCCCCACAACATGTGATCAAAAGGAGACTAACAAGAAGACTAGCAAAGATTAAATCTTGCTACCCTAGCTATGGCCTAACTCCTCTGCAGGTCGGCGCCCGAGTCTGACTGTGTTGATCACAGACACCAAGGAAGTTATTGAGCAGATTGTCACAATCTGCAGTCTGAACCAAACCCACGTTTGTAGAGATCTCCATGTGACACTTCTGTTCCTGCGCCTTTCCATTCTGGAGTTATAGCCCCTGCTTCCCAGTACATAAATCTAGTTATTTTAACTAAGTGGTTGTGGTCTTCAACTATTTTCTTCAGAGTCTCTTTATGACCACGCCCAGTTGGCTAATAAGACTAGATTTCTATACAAGATATGATAGGGCCATATCTCAGGAATGGAGAGGTAGAGGAACTAAAGAAAACCAGCGCTGGATTCGGGAGAATAGCCAAATTTACACCAGGTATAAAAATTACAAATTTACGGAAGGTCCTCTTCAAATTTAGCTACAAACTACAGACTAAAGTAGCAATCAAATAAGGAATAACGTTTGGATCTCCATTCTATGTCTGAACTGGGTGCAAAAACCTAAAAATGTCTCATCTTTATATGCCCTGATATAATTTGCCAAAGAAGAGTCGAGAGGCCCCCATAGAGAAGATTCGGACGACTTTCATTGTGGAGATTTATGTAAAGAGGACAGATTTTGTTCTTATTTTATTCCCGCTACTTCAGGAACGACAAACAACCTGCGTCCAGAACAAGCAACGATATTTGGGAAATGAACGACGTGTCAACGATCAACGATTTGGTGAGTATTTTGGATCGTTAGCGGACGCTCGTAGGTGTCGCACGCAATGACGTCGCTAACGAGGCAGGATTGTTTGTCACGAATTCCGTGACCCCAGCGATATCTCGTTAGCGATGTCGTTGCGTGTAAAACGGCCTTAGGCCGGAGTCACACTTGTGAGTGCCTCGTGTGTAACTCACGCTCATTGAATCACCTGGCATGGACTCACGCTCTCCGGACAGGAGCGTCTCAGCTGCATAGACAGACATGCAACCGACCTGCTCCTGTCCGGAGAGTGCAAGTCCGTGCCGGGTGATTCAATGAGAGACTCGCGCGAGATACACGCGAGGCACTCGCAAGTGTGACTCTGGCCTCAGGAGTCATGTAGTGAAAGGGGTTTTTTTTGTTTACTTGTGTTATTACATTATCACATATTTCAATTTTTAATTTTTCAGTTTACAAATACTTTTTGGTGGAGCAGGATATTTGGGATGGGTCTATCTGTGAAAACAGGAGGACCAAAGCAACCAAATGTCAGGGGATAGTCAACCACTGTACCCTGGTATCACTGATTGAAATAAATGGCTTCGCGCACATGGGGCAGATTCGCAATTAAAAGAGTTGGACACACGAATTCTGTTTTTGTGATCACTTGAGGTTAGACCCACAGCAACCATTTTTCTTGTAGGAGTCGGAGAACCCTTTTTTAGCAAAGGAGATAGAACAAAAATGTCCTGCTCACCCATTGCGCACATTTTGCTTCCATGGTATATATGCTCTTGGATACAAATTTGTCACGTCCCCACCAGAGTCCGCTCCTGTGACTTCTGCTTCAAACACCAGGTGACGCTGTGTTCCCGCCATGGATTGTGCTGGTGATAGGAGAGGAGTAGGTTCCGCTCATCCACTAAGCTGGGTTTCCCTGGGACCTGCAGTACCACTGGTTGACTGTAGGTGGCGTGTGTCTTCCAGCTACAGCCAATGGGAAGACACCACACCCTTCTAATTCCCCCTCCTGTCTGCTGGTCACTGCTAGAGATAGTTTTGTATTCCTGCTCGTTTCTGCTTCCCGCTCTGTTCTGAATATTGATCCCCGTGTTTTGACCTCTGCCTGTTCTCGGACTACCCTCCTGCCTGCCATATTTTTACCTCGCTGCCAGATCCGGATTTGACTTCTGCCTTGTTACCTGATTACGTCCTTGTCTGACAATTTTGTCCCTGTTCTGCATCTCCTAGTTTGACCCTGCCTGACTACAACTCTCCGCTGGAGTCAGCCTTCCTCAGGTAGCCATCTCCGGGGTCCTGCAATAATTCCTAATCCCTGTATAGGGGTTAAAGGGTTTTGGGGTTCTCGGGGTCCTGCTTTTTGAGCAGCTTTCCTCTAACCGGTCTGTGACAGCCAGTCTGAGTCTGTGGTTCCAGGCAGGCGTTACATTAATATAAAAAAGTATTTTACGCTACGATACAGCTCCAAATAATTACAGTTCTTTCCCATCAACCATCGATGGTCAATTCACAATGTCCCAATGTTCCAGTATATAAGAAGAGGAGGTCTGCTACATGGAAAACCTTTCACACACACTTGAATTAGCTCTTTTGTGGGGCCCGGGGCTCCCAGCAGCAGGAGGCAGGAGCACGTCTTGCGCGCTGTATTCAGCCCCGCGTCTCCTTTCAGTGCCGGGGGCTTAGCCTTCTGTAATGTGCTGAAGAGCTCTTCTTGGATACAGGATGAATTGTCAAAAGGTTCCTATGGAATGTGCAAAAAATGACCGAGCGCCTGACGGCAAAGTAACACTCAGATCTACAACAAATGTCATTAGTTTACATCATCAGACATCCAGGGGTAGTGAAAAAAATATAGCAGCAACATATTATGCAGCGTGGTACAGAAATTGTCATCACTCATGACCCATTTACCCATTGTCACAGAGTTTTGCTCAAAACTCGCCGAGTGTCATGGCGGCATCAGACGCTGTTCACACTACAGATTCTGACACTCCACCTTATGGTGTCTGCAGTATTTCTGAGCTATGCAGGCAGGTTCGAGTGTCGACCAGCTGTGTTCTCATTTATGGTCAGGCTAGCAAGAGTTAACCCCTGCTAGCCTGCTGGTTACCTCTCGGATCACATGGAAACATTTGCTTCCGGACTTTTTAAGATGGTAGAATCGGTCTACCCATGCTGCCTATAGTTTATTGTTGTGTTGGTCTGACTGCTGTTGTGTCCTAGTCCTGCTGGTGATTGTATTGCGCGGTTTGTGGAGTTGTAAGGAGTTCTCCCATGGTGTTTCCTCCCTGCTCTTATTTTCCTCCTAACGTCTTATTGTCTTATACCGGTGTGTGAGCATGCTGTGAGATAGAGTTTTGGTTTCCCCTGTTTGTCTATCTCTGTTGTTTTTTTCACATTCCTGTCCCGGACATCCCCTGGGGTAGGGGGTAGGGGGTATAAGATCAGGGCTGGTCAGGAGCAGGGTCAAGAAGGCGGCTCAGACATCCTTACCTGCAGAGGTAGCTCTGAGCTCAGGGATACCCAGGGCTCCCTTAGACTGAAGGTCAGTTTAGGTGCCCCTGTTTCCAGTTTTCTCCAGAACCACCGTGACACCCATTGAAGAAAACTCCATGCATTTATTGACCCTGGCTGCAATGCCGTAGTGTGCAGGAGAGTGGAGGGAAGAGGACAGATGACGTGGGTGTCAGTCTGCAAAATCTCCACCCCTGCCCTTCCTGAAACCACCTGCACTGTGAACGGATCACATCTGTAAATATGCAGTCTGTGACTGCCTTGAGCTGCTCATGCAGAGCGCAGCAGTGAAGAAGAGGTTGTCATCAACTGCTGCGCTCTGCATAGGTAGTGACCAAAGTGTCAAAGCTCAGTATAATGAAGTGAGCTTTGTTATCTCATGCTCTGCCTATGCCAAGTGCAGTAGCCGATGACCAAACTTATCATGACTGCTGCGCTCTGCATAGGCAGTGACCAAAGGGACAAAGCTCAGTGTAATTATGTGAGCTTTGTCATCTCATGTGTTCCCTATACTAAGTGCAGCAGTCTATGACCAAACTGCTGCGCTCTACATAGGCAGTAAATGAAGTGACAAAGCTCAGTATAATGAAGTGAGTTTTGTTATCTCATGCTCTGCCTACGCTAAGTGCAGCAGCCGATGACAAAACACATCATGACTGCTGCACTCTGCATAGGCAAGGGCCGAAGTGACAAAGCTCAGTATAATACAGTGAGCTGTCATCTCATGTGTTACCTACACTAAGTGCAGAAGCCTATGACCAAACTGCTGTGCTCTTCATAGGCAGTGAATGAAATCACAAAGCTCAGTATAATGAAGTGAGCTTTGTTATCTCCATGCTCTGCCCATGCTAAGTGCAGCAGCCGACGACCAAACTTCACAACTGCTGTGCTCTGCATAGGCAGCAACGGAGAGGACAGACATTTAGCATGTAATGAATGAAGATATTATTGAATTGCATGCAGTTTACATGATTCAAAATGATTCTTCATTCATTAGTAAGAGCTGCTTTAATATTTTTACGCTTTCTCTAACTCCAGGGTTAAGGACTGGCTTAGAGTTAGGCTTAGAATTAGGGTTAGGCTCAGGCTTAAGCTTAGGTTTAAGCCAGAGAGGGCTAAAATAATAAAATTGTTGGAAAAAAATAACTAAAAATGTAACAACAAAAGAAAAGAAAAAATAACATAACTGAAAGAAAAGTTGTAAGTCTGATTTCACCAAAAAGCTGGAAAAACACAAAGTATAAATGCGTAAATGAAGAGGTTGCCCCTTTGTACTCCGGCATTGCTGTAGTGGAAAATGTCTGCGGTCAGCGCAGCAAATCCCACACGCACCATTGTGCGCTGGATATGATAACTGCACAAAGGGCTAAAAATTCAATCTCAGCCGGCAGCTGCCGCCGCTCCCCCGACCGCGTGTGATCATACAGAATATTAAGGGTCTGGAGAGAGAACACACGACGGTGTAAAATGGGGGGAATACAAAATGAACAAATGTCAACCTGGATAATTGATTCTCTATGGCGGCTGTGACAGGCGGCCTTAATTTGGTATAATATTACCAGGACTTGTGCACACCTGCCTGCTCCCTGGACTGTGAACGGCTCAATATTACCTCTCTCTCAGCTCCATCAACTCTAACGGCTCCTAATTTGCACATTTTTCAAATTTAATGACATTGTACAAACTCCGCCGTCCACAATCCTCCGAAATGTCAACACTCGGCAATGCATCAAAGGAACCAAAGATAAACCTATTTATATAAAATATAATGCTTACTGATATATGTCTAATAACTATCTACAGTGCCTACAAGTAGTATTCAACCCCCTGCAGATTTAGCAGGTTTGATAAGATGCAAATAAGTTAGAGCCTGCAAACTTCAAACAAGAGCAGGATTTATTAACAGATGCATAAATCTTACAAACCAACAAGTTATGTTGCTCAGTTAAATTTTAATAAATTTTCAACATAAAAGTGTGGGTCAATTATTATTCAACCCCTCGGTTTAATATTTTGTGGAATAACCCTTGTTTGCAATTACAGCTAATAATCGTCTTTTATAAGACCTGATCAGGCCGGCACAGGTCTCTGGAGTTATCTTGGCCCACTCCTCCATGCAGATCTTCTCCAAGTTATCTAGGTTCTTTGGGTGTCTCATGTGGACTTTAATCTTGAGCTCCTTCCACAAGTTTTCAATTGGGTTAAGGTCAGGAGACTGACTAGGCCACTGCAACACCTTGATTTTTTCCCTCTTCAACCAGGCCTTGGTTTTCTTGGCTGTGTGCTTTGGGTCGTTGTCTTGTTGAAAGATGAAATGATGACCCATCTTAAGATCCTTGATGGAGGAGCAGAGGTTCTTGGCCAAAATCTCCAGGTAGGCCGTGCTATCGATCTTCCCATGGATGCGGACCAGATGGCCAGGCCCCTTGGCTGAGAAACAGCCCCACAGCATGATGCTGCCACCACCATGCTTGACTGTAGGGATGGTATTCTTGGGGTCATATGCAGTGCCATCCAGTCTCCAAACGTCACGTGTGTGGTTGGCACCAAAGATCTCGATCTTGGTCTCATCAGACCAGAGAACCTTGAACCAGTCTGTCTCAGAGTCCTCCAAGTGATCATGAGCAAACTGTAGACGAGCCTTGACATGACGCTTTGAAAGTAAAGGTACCTTACGGGCTCGTCTGGAACGGAGACCATTGCGGTGGAGTACGTTACTTATGGTATTGACTGAAACCAATGTCCCCACTGCCATGAGATCTTCCCGGAGCTCCTTCCTTGTTGTCCTTGGGTTAGCCTTGACTCTTCGGACAAGCCTGGCCTCGGCACGGGTGGAAATTTTCAAAGGCTGTCCAGGCCGTGGAAGGCTAACAGTAGTTCCATAAGCCTTCCACTTCCGGATGATGCTCCCAACAGTGGAGACAGGTAGGCCCAACTCCTTGGAAAGGGTTTTGTACCCCTTGCCAGCCTTGTGACCCTCCACGATCTTGTCTCTGATGGCCTTGGAATGCTCCTTTGTCTTTCCCATGTTGACCATGTATGAGTGCTGTTCACAAGTTTGGGGAGGGTCTTAATTAGTCAGAAAAGGCTGGAAAAAGAGATAATTAATCCAAACATGTGAAGCTCATTGTTCTTTGTGCCTGAAATACTTCTTAATACTTTAGGGGAACCAAACAGAATTCTGGTGGTTTGAGGGGTTGAATAATAAATGACCCTCTGAATAAACTTTTCACAATTTAAAAAAAAAGAAATAACATTCTTTTTTGCTGCAGTGCATTTCACACTTCCAGGCTGATCTACAGTCCAAATGTCACAATGCCAAGTTAATTCCGAATGTGTAAACCTGCTAAATCTGCAGGGGGTTGAATACTACTTGTAGGCACTGTATATACCTCTCATCTGCATCTATATTGTATCTATCGCTCTCAAATCTATCAATCTAATATCAACCATATACCTCTCATTTCTGTCTACCTTTTATCTATCTGTGTGTCTATCTTATTTATCCATTCATGTATCCACCCATCTATTAATCTATCTATCCATCTATCTATCCATCCACATATCCATCCTTCCATGTAGCCATCTATTTATCCATCCATCCATCCATCCGTGTATCCATCTATCAATTAATTTTCCTAATATATCCAACTATCTATTCATTTATCCATCTATCCATCCAACCATTTATTCATCCATCCATCCATCTATCCATCCATTCATCTATCCATTTATCCATTCATTTATCCATCCATCCAACCTTTTATTCATCTGTCCATCCATCCATCTTTTCATCCATCCAACCATTTATCCATCCATCCATTTATTCATCCATCCAGACATCCAATCAATTTATCCATCCATTTATTTATCCATCCATCCATTTATTTATCCATCCAACCATTTATCCATCCATCCATCCATCCATCTATCATCCATCCATTTATTCACCCATCTATCCATCCATCCATTCACCCATCTATCCATCCATCTATTTATTCATCCATCCATTTATTCATCCATCCATCCATTTATTCATCCATCCATCCATTTATTCATCCATCTATCCATCCATCTATTTATTCATCTATCCATCCATCCATTTATTCATCCATCCATCCGTTTATTCATCCATCCATCCATTTATTCATCCATCCATCCATTTATTCATCCATCCATCCATTTATTCATCCATCCATCCATTTATTCATCCATCCATCCATTTATTCATCCATCCATCCATTCATCCATCCATCCATTTATTCATCCATCCATCCATTTATTCATCCATCCATCCATTTATTCATCCATCTATCCATCCATCCAACCATTTATTCATCCATCCATGTATCCATCCATCCATGTATCCATCCATCCATGTATCCATCCATCCACGTATCCATCCATCCACGTATCCATCCACGTATCCATCCACGTATCCATCCACGTATCCATCCACGTATCCATCCACGTATCCATCCACGTATCCATCCACGTATCCATCCATGTATCCCATCCATGTATCCCATCCATGTATCCCATCCATGTATCCCATCCATGTATCCCATCCATTCATGTATCCATCCACGTATCCATCCATCCACGTATCCATCCATGTATCCATCCATGTATGTATCCATCCATCTATCCACGAATAAATCCTGATTTTATGTACACATAAGAGTGCTTTACATGCTGCGACATCGCTAGCGATAGCACCCGCCCCCGTCGTTCGTGCGACATTTGGTGATCGCTGCCGTAGCGAACATTATCGCTATGACAGAGTCACACGCACATACCTTGTCAGCGACGTCGCTATGACGCACCTCCCCCTTGAAGGAGGGATTGTTCGGCGGTGTCACTAAGCAGCCGGCCAATAGCAGAGGAGGGGAGGAGATGAGCGGCCGGAACATCCCGCCCACCTCCTTCCTTCCTCATTGCCGGTGGACGCAGGTAAGGAGATGTTCGTCGCTCCTGCGGTGTCACACATAGCGATGTGTGACGCCGCAGGAACGATGAACAACCAGCGGCATGCACCACCAACGATATTATGAAAAGGAGCGATGTGTCAACGATTTTTCACGTTTTTGCGCTCGATCGTCGCTCCTTGGTGTCACATGCTGCGATGTCGCTACCTGCGCCGGATGTGTGTCACTAACGACATGACCCCGACAATATATCGTTAGCGATGTTGTAAAGCACCCTCTAGAAATAAATCTATTAGGATTAGTTCCGTAGTAAAATATAATATATTTATCAGGGATTGGAAGCCTAAATCCTTTTTCAAAAAAAAATTTGCAAAACTGGCAGATGATACTTGGAATAAAAATATCACGGATATTGCTGCAATTGTGTGACACTTAATATTGAGATTTTTCAGTTAAAAAAAAAAAAACACAACGTAAACAGCGCCTGACAAACATCTACATGAATTCTGCCTGAAATATATCCGTGAAAAAAAACCCAAACACATGAATGACAATGTTTAAGACAATTCCCTATGATTTTCATGAACGGGTCAATATTTAAAATAATAGAAATACAGAAGAGGAGGATCCGAGGAGCGCGGCCGGTCATTACATAAAAATCCTTACAACCAAGTTACATAGTAGTAACATGGATCGTGGTCAGACAATGGCGATGACACAATCACATATAAAGCCCTTTAAATCTGTATATTATTGATTACTATTTCCAGCTGATGTATTGTGCGGACTGGTAGAATTATCTTTAGATCAATGGAATATCTCAGTTAGATCGATTACACGGATAAGCAGTGAGCACACAGGGCGCCCTTCATCATGTTTGTTTTTCTCATGGTTTTCCGTTGACATTTTTGCACCACATTCTACTAAATGGAGCACAAGGATCATTAATTTTCTGCAAAATTAAAAATGCTGTCATGCGATGTTCGGCTCTGCACAAACCTGCTGGCATGGTGTCGTCAGACTCTGTTCATACTACAGAGTCTGACAAGCGACCGGAGGCTTCTGGATTGTTCAGCCAAAGCTGGGCATCGGCTGATTCAGGTTCACTGGTCTTCAGCCCTGCAGGAGTTAATTCCTGCAGACTGGTGAGCAGGACCTAAGTGCTCAGGGCCACGTGCAGCTGTCTCTTTCCTTTTTAAGGCACGGCTTTTTTTCATTATGCGCAGATTATAGCTTCAGCATAAGCTCCAGTGATCCCAGTCTTGTGATGTTCCTGTAAATGGTGATCCGTGTTGTGCTTTTGAGCGGTGTGAGCGTTCCCCTGTTGTGCGTTACTCTCTTCCCGCTTTCTTTTATCCCCGCAACACATATTGGTCTCTCCTGTGTGTTTTGAGTGCTGTATGTCCGAGTTTCCATTCTCCCTTGTCCGTGTCTTTTTGTGGGGTTTTGTATTTGTGTTTTCTGGTCCACACCGAAGGAGTGGGAGAGAGGGGAGTAAGATCAGGGCTTGGACAGGAATCAGGGTCACACTGGGGGCTCGGACCTGGCTACAATCAAGCCTACCTCCGAGATAAGGGACAGCGCAGGGTCTCAAGTCTGAGGGCCAGTCATTACATACCCAGTCACAAATGCTCTATATTTTCGTCTTTACCTGTTTTGCATCTTTTTAGCTCAAAAAGTCTTGCTAAAGTATCCAAAATATTTCACTTTGGGCTGTGGAGTACATTAGCAACATTTTTTTTGCAAATACTTGCTACTTAGTATTGGTATACATCACATAAAATTCCAAATGAAATATATTTAGGTTTCATGGTGTATCTTGGAAAAAAATGTGGAAAAGTTCACAGGGTGTGAATACTTTTGCAAGGCACAGTGTTTAGGAAAAATGCAATTTACGACGACCTTGTGATGTGAGTGACAGCACAAAGCAGCAAAACAAGTGGAAGCAATTCGTATAAGTAACTTGTCGACGGATCATCTAATTTAAATAGATGGATAGACAAGAGAGCGCCGGACTGGATCGTATCCTGCGTGACACCCGCTATTGACTCAGACAGCTTTATTAAGGGTCTTGCTGTGTTCGTCCATTCAGTCTGAAAACAGAGATGTTGTGCGGACGGCATAATTAATACGGGCTCCCCCGGACGCTGGACCCCGGCCAGTATTGTCTCCACTATGTTAATATCAAACCGATTCATCCCATTTTATCATCTGCTGCCACAGCCGGAAAGCTCCGTAATAAACTGCTAATTTTAGAAAGGAAATATGGAAAAATGCTAAAAAAGGCCGGAGACCATCTAATGTCATGGGAAAAAAAATAGAGGGTCAAGCGGAAGCCGTTACACAACAGCAGCAGAAAACAAAAATGTCATGGTAAAAAAATTATGTATTTGAAATATATTATTTCTTTATACCTTTGATTTGTAAAAGGCTGCAGATGTCACTTTCTAAATAAAGGGGATTAAATGGGTTGCCTAAATTTTTTGTTTCAGGCCCAAATTGTGCTCAGTTGAAGGAGTACAGGGATACTAAAGCTCAGCAGATATTTCCAGCTAATTTGGCCATCTTCAGTGCAGTGCTTTCAAGCTGAAAAGCAAAGTGCTTGCTGGTGCTTCACTCCTTGCCTAGGAAACAAGGTTCAGAGCAGTGCTTACAAGCTCAAAAGCAAAGATCTTGTAGGCATTGCACTCTTTCCCTAGGAAACAAGGTTCAGAGCAGTGCTTATAACCTTAAAAGCAAAGGGCTTGCAGGTGCTGCACTCCTTGCTTAGTATATAAGGTTCAGAGCAGTACTTACAGGCTCAAAGACAAAAAGCTTGTAAGCACTGCACTCCTTGCCTAGGAAGCAAGGTTTAGAGCAGTGCTTACAAGCTCAAAAGCAAAGAGCTTGTAAGTGCTGCACTCCTTGCCTAGGAAACAAGGTTCAGAGCAATACTTATAACCTTGAAAGCAAAGGGCTTGCAGGTGCTGCACTCCTTGCCTAGTGTACAAGGTTCAGAACAGTACTTACAGGCTCAAAAGCAAAGAGCTTGTAAGCGCTGCACTCCTTGCCTAGGAAACCAGCCACCTCTGATAAAGTTACCAGCCACCTCTACAGTCTATCAAAGTAAAAACAAAATTCCATTCATTCTTGAGAACAGAGACGATTTTCAATAAGAAATAAATTGCAAAGTTTCGGGAAATAGGGCAAAACGTGCGTCGGGGTGGAGGGACACCAGCCACACACACCAGACATTAACGCTCAGGTACTGGATATTGATTTAGTTTACATGGCTTCTCATTTTACATCTTTCCTTAATTGATCTAGCTGACCGCTAAATGCTTGTCTGAGATATATGCAGTGTACTGGTAGTCACGTACTGTAGATACTTTAGATATGCTATAATACTATTGCCTTATTATGTACTGACACTTTAATAGAAGCATTTCCTAATCTAAGAGCACTTTATCTCCTGATAAGACCAAGCAATATTTTATACTAAGGGCATTTTCCAATAAATGTAGGATTAATGTAGTCATTTGCAGAATTGTGCAACTACTGATAAACTGCATTTATTTCCTATTTACACATCAGCTTGTATTGCAATACCACCTAAGTCACCTTATCATACTTTGCCCCAGGTATGAGCCATTTACAGCTAATGTATACTTTGCTGCAATGAAAGAGCCATCCAGACTGGCGTATTAGTAACAATACTGTATATCATAATGGAATAGTGGCTAAAAGTTCCCCTTTTTTGGTAGTTAACTTTGCTTTTTCTCCCTACAAACCCCCGTACATATACCACCACCCCCTCCTCCACCCCGAAAAAAAAAAAAAAAAGAATCGCCCAACAGCCGGATTCGTCTCGCCGCTGACATCATCTATAGGGTAAGAGTTGGATTCACATTAGATGGTCGTCCAATCCTGAAGAAATCGATGGGTTATTCCGACTTTTACCCAATGTGCCTTTAAGCCCGCTAGTAATCTCGGCTGATCATTACATATATACAGATGCCTTACCTTCACATTTTCAGGATGCAGGCCCCCGGGGTATTTGTCCATGTACTGACACAGATCTGTATGCTGAAACACAGAAATAGAAACCACAATTACCTTCTCCGAAAATCACATCTCACTGGTTCACTGAGCAAACAGACATCTCAATAATTTGATGGCGATCCACAACTGCGAGTTTAATTATTCTCATTTATTCCCCCCCCCCTGCTACCCCAATAATCAGTGAATTAAGGGTCAAATTATGAAATGCAAATTTAACGAAAACATTCTTTATTAGTCCATCAGACGACCCATGTACCGTCACGGCACTGCTCTCAATGGTGTATATCAGATGTAACACCGCCAGTGGCGCTTTGGTCCTATAACATCATCTATATAAACTGATATGGTATAAAATTAGAGCTTCATTTTTGGAAATGAAATATACCAGCACGGATCTTGATGACCCAGGTCAGTGTCTAAGTCCGATGTAAACACTGTCTTTGGCGTTTTGCTATTGTGATGTCGTCTATATACCCAAAAAGGGTAAAAAATAAAAAAATAAAAATGTCCTACTTAAGAAATGAATGAAAAACTTACAACAATTTTTTTTTCTTACAGGAGATAAAAGTTTACCCTTACCGATTAAACTAATTTCCTGTTCTGATGCCCATCTGCTCTACGTTGGTTTATACTTCCTGGTCCAGTCTCAAATCTGGATAACCAAAAAGGTCAGATTTTCATCAGAGCCTCTGATTTTCAGAATAGACTGGGCTGCAGGTAGACACCAAGTACCACTTCAGGGCAGTCTAGGTACTGCTGCAATTGACCCAAGGGTCAGGGATGCTAGTATAGGATTGCACAAAGCATGGAGCAGGAACTAAAGATGAACAGGACAAGTAGGTACTGCAGGCAGGAAGGACCGAGTAGGTAGTGGAGTCGGAAAGGACCGAGTAGGTAGTGGAGAGGGGAAGGACAGAGTAGGTAGAGGAGACGGGAAGGGCAGAGTAGGTAGTGGAGACGGGAAGGACAGAGAAGGTAGTGGAGACGGGAAGGACAGAGTAGGTAGTGGAGACGGGAAGGACAGAGTAGGTAGTGGAGACGGGAAGGACAGAGTAGGTAGTGGAGACGGGAAGGACAGAGTAGGTAGTGGAGACGGGAAGGACAGAGTAGGTAGTGGAGACGGGAAGGACAGAGTAGGTAGTGGAGACGGGAAGGACCGAGTAGGTAGTGGAGACGGGAAGGACCGAGTAGGTAGTGGAGATGGGAAGGACCGAGCAGGCAGTGGAGACGGGAAGGACCGAGTAGGCAGTGGAGACGGGAAGGACCGAGTAGGCAGTGGAGACGGGAAGGAACGAGTAGGTAGTGGAGACAGAAAGGAACGAGTAGGCACTGGAGATGGTAAGGACCAAGTAGGTACTGGAGATAGTAAGGACCAAGTAGGTACTGGAGATGTTAAGGACAGAGTAGGTTCTGGAGATGGGAAGGACCGAGTAGGTACAGAAAACAGGTGGGATGGGATCAAATTCACAGGCAGACAAAAGACTGGTGTACTAGTGTGACGCCCTGAACTAGTCAGGTCGTCCCAGGTAGTCACACACACCACACCCCCCTCCTGATTAGGTGACAGCAACTAACCAAGAAACCCTTGTCACCACCCTCCAGATTTGATGTCCACACCAGGGGGCGGAGCCAGGTGGTTGGCTCCACCCACCGATGAGTTCACAGGCTTGGAGGCGGGAAACAGTAGTCAAGTTCAAGTTCTAGAGGAGAGCAGTCAAGTTCACGGGCAGTCCTGTGTCCAGGCCTGCCAAGAGACTACCGGGTGGCTGGGTCGGAGCCCAGTCACCATTGGCAAGGAGACAGACTGTGGTGGCCGCCTGCAGGAGCTGGGATTACAGCCGGTGGAACTCTAGGGACCGGGGTCGGGCAGTGGCCCGCTGGTACTGAACCGGGGAACAGTTTGGAAACCGATGCACTAGGAGGGATACTCAGACCCAGACGAAGCCCCGAACCGACAGGGCAGAGTCAAATCAACTGATTGCGGACTGGACTTTAGGACCTAATCCCACATAAGACCCGTTAGAAGACAACAGCCCAACCATACAGGGTAAAGTCACCGCCAAGGTACAGAGACCCAAAGGGCCAGCGTCTGCGGGTAAATGGGCTTCTACGACATATGCAAGTCGGGGAGTGGACTACCGGTGTCTAGGCATAGGAGTCAAACATTTACACACAGAGGTGCAGGAGAAAGGCGGAAACCACCAACCTATTCTGGGAGAAGCTGCAGCCGGCTGCGGGCCCCGTATATCACTCCATTTGGTTTACCAGAGACTCCGGTGTCTTGTGTCATAGTGAGTACACAAGTGCCTCCGGGCCGCGCACCGCGCCGCAACACTTCACCCTGCACCCCGGCCCACACCAACAGGGCCCCGGGACCAACATCCCCTACCCACGGAGGGGTCAACACACCTAGCTGCTCCATTACACCGCTCCCAGGAGACCCCATACCTTCATCGCAGCGGTGGTGTCTACAATCACCACAACCCGTGGGTGGCGTCACGAACTTATAATCCACACCAACCAACCGCGGCCCTGGCCGTGGAACTCCTCACATAAGTCCCCGCGTGTAGCACCAACTCCCTTGCAGAGCGACGTGACCCCCGGGTCCGTGAGAGGCTCGAGCCACCACCTGCAGTACGAGCACGGATCCGAGCAGCTCGGCGGCCGCAGCCGAGCCCGCGGGGCGGTACACTAGTAGGAACTGGCACACTAGGAACCTAAGTGCTCAGGCACCTTAATCACATAGCGACTCTCATCCATAGGCTGAGGACACCGGGGGGTTAAAGAGGGTGACTTAGCAGGGCCTGGGGAGGTGTTTTCTGTCACATGTGTCATGTGCACATGCGACAGAAATAAGAGGAAGAGGGTGAATGCGGCTGGCACGCTGGTGTGCGCGCCACCATCTTGGATTATCTGGAGGGGGTTGGAGGTCGTGGGGGCACTTTGGCGACACCGGGGGACTGGAGGGGACCGAGGGAGGAGATTTATCTACCATCTGACATGTTTGATCATGCCAGGTGGGAGATAAAGCATCATTTTTTTGCTGGCGCCGCCATTTACTGTCACGTCATCACGGTTACACAGTGTGTACTGGTGATCACATTAACGGGGATCGGAAAAAACGTCCAGAATCATGATCTCCAGGGTCTCAGCTACCCCCGGCAGCTGAAATCCCATACATTTTCCAACACTGGGGGGCGCTATTTACTTTTTTCTGACCAGAAAAAAATGGCGATCTGGCACAAGTACCCTTTACTACCACCATTTTAAAACATACAGCGGTCATAAAGGGGTTAAAGGGAGTCTGTCACCAGGATTTTGCTATGTAATCTGAGAGCAACATAATGTACGGCCAGAGGCCCTGATTCTAGTGATGTGTCACTTACTTAATAAAATCAGTGTTTTATCAGCAGGAGATTATCACTGCTGAACTAGCTGTCTCCTACCTCCTAGTCCTCCTGGTCTTAGTAACCCTGGCGCCAACACAAATCAACAGTTTTCTGGCTATGCACAGTGTACACACAAATATGCCAATCAGTTATGTAGGCGGGGTTAAACAGAACTTACATTCTGAGCTCTGCTGGATCTGCAGCAAAAAAAAAACCCTGATTTTATCAAAACTACACCAAGCTGGTCAGGAAGTGATACATCGGTGGAATCTGTCTCTGTTCTTACATCATTCTGGTTTCAGATTACATAGCAAAAAAACCTGATGACAGATTCCCTTTAAACAACCCGCAATAGTGTAGATATTGAGAATTAGAAAACCATGGCTGCTTTTCTCCAGAAACAGCGCCACCCCTGTCTAATGGCTGTGCATGGTTATTACAACTGGGCTCTTTTGAGCTGCAATAACATCCACAACCTGTAGAGCAGTCTGTGGCTGTTTTTTGGATGGGAGCAGCCATGTTTTCCTAACCCTGCACAACCTCTTTAATAAGTTAATCATCACATTTTTAGGATTTTTTGCATTTTTTGTTTTTTTACAAACTGTATCTAAAAAACGTTTTTGAAAACCAGGCTCTGCAATTTTGGCTTTGGTATCAGAGATTTCACTACAGGGAGTCTCCATCTCCGATTAATGGATACCTCCTACGAGGAGCAATTTCACAGAAATTCATGCCGTGTTTGTATATCAATATCTCACTGGGATCCTGATCTCTAGCGCTCGCAGCAGGCAGCTCGTGCGATTTCAGCTCTGGCTGAAAACATAGGAACATAAAAGGTAATAATAAAGAAGCAAAATGCAGTCAACTGGAAGGGAAAAGGAGTCTGCACTGCATATGGGGGCAGAATCCCGGTACTACACATGCGGCTGCAGTGGAGTGGAGAGTGCAATCTGCCGTGATACTGACTGGACAGACACTTGTAATATAGATCTGCTTTTTATTGAGACCATTCTATAGCACAAAAACCACTGTACAATACAATGGTTCTCCAAAACTTTTCTTTTTTCTTTGTCTCCTGCATCCAGCGCAGCATCGCAGAACTTACCAGGATCAGAGTTGTCTCCAATCTCGGCAGCTGTATACAGTGTGTCCACCCATAGCCTGTCCACCGCCATTAACTTGAGAACGGCGGCAGCTATAGGAATAGAAGTGGAGTCTAGGTATAGTAAAGTAGCCATGCGCTATGCAATGAAACCACCTATAGCGCCACCTGGTGGAAAACAACGGAGTTAGCATTTTTATCTCGAAAACGGAACGAGATAGAGGAATAAAGTGAATTACAAAGTTGTAGGGCATCATCAATTCAATACGAATCGACACCTTGCATACAGAAATGCTATGATATGAAACCCATGACCCCCCTCCCCCCCCCCGAAACATTGAATGCTGGTCACGCATATGGCACTCATTTTACTTTGATGCTGATAGTGGCCCCCGTCAGCTGCAATGCACATCTGGACTCTGCACAGCATACTGTATCTTGCTGCACGTTGTGCAATATGGTAGGTGACGCGTTTGCACAAGCATCTGTGATACGTCGTCGTAGGTCCTGCAATGTTGGTGGAGGGGTCGCATACATCTGCTGTTTGATGTGACCTCACAGAAAGAAGTCCAATGGGGTCAGGTCAGGTGAGCGTGGAGGCCACTGCACACAGCCACCATACCCAATGACTTGTAGGAAGGTCTCCATGAGGTATCGCTTCACGTCCGCAGCCTTGTGAGTTTTACAGGTTCTAATCATAGCATTTCTGTATGCAAGGTGTCGATTCGTATTGAACTGATGATGCCCTACAACTTTGTATTTCACTTTTTTTCTCTATCTTGTTCCGTTTTCGAGATAAAAATGCTAACTCCGTTGTTTTCCACCAAGTGGCGCTATAGGTGGTTTCATTGCGTAGCGCATGGCTACTTTACTATACCTAGACACCACTTCTATGCCTATAGCTGCCGCCGTTCTTAAGTTAATGGTGGTAGACAGGATATGGGTGGACACACTGTAGAGCTGCTGCAAATCTGAGCTTCAATTGTTTCTTTTGAGGTCTCATGAGACAAAGATGAAGTCCATACCTCACCATAAGTAGTGGATTAAATTAAAAGCTTCTCTTAAAGAGGACCTGTCATTTCCTAAAATAAAATAGAGTCAAATAGCTTGTACAAATCACTAAGCTCCCCTCATTCTGATGCTCTTTTCTGTTTTGTGCTACGTCGCTCCAATGCAGAGATATTGCCACCTGTTGCTTATGGAGCGCACTTGTATGTGAAATCTCTGCTTCAAGTCCAACTGGAACTTTAGAGTGTTCTCTGGGGGCGTGCACTTTCACCCCTCTTTCTAAGATGCCACCAATCGTAGCACTGCTTTACCAACTGCTGAGTTATAATTGGCCATGTCAAGGAGAGAGGGGTGAAAGCACACGCCCCCAGAGAACACTCTAGTTGGACTGCAAGCAGAGATTTCACATACTGCACTCCGAGAGCAAAAATCTGAATATCTCTGTAATGGAGTGACATAGCGCAAAATGGAAAAAAGCAGCAGAATCACGGAAGTGTCAGGATTTTTACAAGATATTTTACTTTGATTTTTTGAGCAAGTAACAAGTCCTCTTTAATTTTACTCTTTTGACTCCTGAACCCAGTATAAAACTTTAAAATAAATAGAAAATGAGTCTACTTGCAGAATAAAAACTGATCTATTATCCTAATTTCAGAATCCGCAGCGATGACAAGTGGTTCAACGTGTGCCAGAAATGTCAGGTGAACACAGATGTGCATACAAAGACGCATATTCATGGTACGGCAGAGATATCCTCAATAGACCTCTGCACTCAGGCCAGCTGCTTCTATTTATTAATCTCTGCTATAAAACAATATAGAAAAAGAAAAAAAAATACTAATAAAAAGAAAAAAAAAAATCAGTGTCTATACAGCAACTGGTAAATCGTATATCAGCATTGCTATATGTTTGGTTACATTATAAAAAAATGGCTATGGTATGGATTTATTAAAACAAGACTCAATGCACTGCCATTAAAAGCATTCTCCAGGTTTATTGATTTATTTTTACACTTTGGACAATCTACTAATTTGAAGGTTGCACTGATAAAGATGATCCCTGTCCTGTGATTCTTGTGGTCTGCTGTAATCAGCTGGGAAATCTAAGTGTTCAGTTTTCCTGCAGCGCCCCCAGAGGAAAAATGAGGCATTACCTTAGGTCTTCCACAGTGAGAGACGCTCAATTGTACTTACTCTCTGCATTGATTAAAAGCTGAGAATCTATTTTGTATTTATTATGTCTATTTTATATTGCTTACATTTTCAATTGTAGAACAAATGACCATGGGCCTCCCCAGCCTGAGAATACCAGCCCCTAGCTGTCGGCTTTAGGTCTACTTTATCAAAATCTGAGGGGGATCCTGCGCCTTTGTTGCATTTATTTAAATAATAAAAAAAAAAAAATGCCACACAAATGGGGCTATAAAATTTCAGAGGAGAAAGGAATGGTTTAAAGTAACTCAGGTGAATCTCTGTTCTTATTTTATTCTTGCTGCGCCTCTGAATATTCCAGCTTTTTTTTGTTTTTTGTTTTCTAAATCCACCATATAGTTCTGGAGAGTTAAGCCATTTTTCATTGTCTTTACCAAGAGGGTATGGCTTCCAGGAACCTCGGGGGCGTGTCTCTAGGCTGCTCTGCATAATTACCTTGTAAGCACCGCCCTCTTGGTAAAGCCCATAAAAATTAGCAGTGAATAAAAAGTTCTATTCTTTTAAGATTTAAATTACCAAGAATTTTTTTATGGGAACATGAGGACCTACAACTAGAAGCATGGACTCTATGTAACCTCTATTTACGCAGTTGCTGAAAACGCCCCCTAAAATATGAGCACCCTAGGGACCCTTGCTACAGTCATCTTCCAGCAAATTATGCAATTTTTCTCATCATTTCCATTTTTATGTGCAAAATGGTCTTTTTTTTTTTTTTTAAATCAGAATCAAAAAGACACGGAAAGGCAATGTGAAAATTAAATGCAGCGTGGTGGCTTGTTCCTCCGGGGAACTGGAATCATGAGTCAGGTTTTCCATGAGGTTAGTGACTTCCTCGGATGAAAGTGGCCTAATCCGGAGCTGTGAATGAGACGCTTTCACCACTTCACACAGGGAAATTACAAGACGAAAATGCTGCCGCATTCCACTGACTACTGTGTGACAAGAGCGAGGGGAGCGGAGCTGCGGCAGTGGGGCGGGGGACGCTTCACTCACAATCTCACCATATAAACATATTTTTGGATAGTAACCAAACTAAGATAGAAAAAAAATCTCAAAACAATTCCCGGACAGTCTCGGTCTTCTACATGGATAACCTTTCTAGTGTCTCTAAGTGGCAAGGTTCAGTTATGTAGCCGGGAACATGATGGTACAAGGGTTATTTTCCTAGGCACAAAATTGTTAGGGGCGCAGAAACTCAAAAAAAAAAAAAAAAGTAAAGTAATAGTGTCGTTGGTAGGGCCAAAAATCCAAGGCAGTGCACATGCCGTGGATTTATCTTTGGGTGCCCTGGTTCTCCAGGCAAAAACCTGAAATTTTCCACAAATTTTCCCAACTGTCATGGTGGCATTGGGTTCTGTTCAGATTGCAGATTCTGACACTCCGCCTGATGGCTTCTCTGGTGTCTGGGATCAATACACGCAGACTCGGGCATCGACCTACATTGTGCCAATTCACAAGCAGGCTAGCAAGAGTTCATCTCTGCTGGTCTGCTTGCTCATTTGATCACATGTTGTGGGGAGACTCATCACATCTGCTCCTCTCCTATTTATACGGGTTGAAACCTTCCACCCATGCCAGCTATAGTTTATTCTATGTTGGTCTGTGAGGTGTGGTGTGTCAAGCTTACTGGTGAAAGTTGTGCTCATTGCGTGTAGCAGTTATCAGGTTTACTCCTGTTTTTTAGCTTCCTTCCTGCTCTTGTTTTCCTCCTGAGCCTCTTATTGTCTTATGGTGTGTGTTTGCTGTGTGACAGAGTTTTGGTTTTCCCCTGTCTGTCTGCATTTGTGGGTTTACACTCTTGTCTCATCCCTCCCAGGGGGGAGGGGGAATCAGATCAGGTCTGGTAGGAAGCAGGGCCAGGAAGGAGACTCAGGCATCTCCACCATGAGGAGTATCGCTGAGATTAGAGATAGCATAGGGCCCCCTAGCTTGAGGAACAGCCTAGGAACCCCAGTTCCTCACTATCCCATAGTCCTCATGACTGCACCACTTGGAACTGTGTGGAACAGTGAGCCATAAATGACTTACCGCCCTGCAAACTGCAAGGTGCTGGTGAACTTTGGTGTACAAGATATCAGTGTCCCAAAACAGGCGGCGCAATAATGTCACTGCATTGCACCACCTGTGCCAACCCACTGTGTGTGCATTGGAGAAGAGGAATCCATTCCTCGGATTATGTGAGTAGAAACTAATTTTTTGAGGGTGGTGGCACAAAGGAAGCATTATTTCTTCCGGAGAGGGCATCATTTTTTTTTAAGGAGCACTGAAAGCTGCACTAAAACTTTCTAAAGTGGGCACTCAAGGAAATATTTGTTTTAGAGGGGCACTCAGTGGGCATTATTAGTGGGTGAGGGAGTGCAATATTTGCCTTACTTCGGGCACTGACTACCAATGCTACACCACTCAACGAACAAGCGGTTTGCTCGTTCACTGTGTGAACGAGTGATCGGCAACTTGTTTACATGGCAAGATAACCGTGAAACTAATGTTTTTAACACGGATTGAGATTATCTTGAAATGTAAATGCCTCTTTTGGGTAAGACCAATAACCACAATGCCACCTAGAATGGCCAAATGTGCACTTGTCCATCCAGTTTTATTTTAAATCCTGCACCTTTTTAGGCCAGGATATTCCCGCCAGTTGGAATTGATTCTGAAAAATTGCAACAGACAAGGTAAATATGGGACCATTGACTACTATGACCTTGGCTCAAAGACTGAAGAGTATGTACTTTAGGATAAACTCTAAGTTCACGACCTTACATCTCCTCTCTATGAGAATACATTATTATAAACAAAATATGAATATGTTCTTAAAGACCATGTACCATCAGAAAGTTTTAAAGTTTTATATATATATATATATATATATATATATATATATATATATATATATATATATATATATATATATATACATACATATACATATACATACACATACACACACATATATATACTAGCTGTAGTACCCGGCGTTGCCCGTGATAGTAACTAAGTGTCTCTCTCCTACTCTGTCAGTCTCTCTGTGTCTGTCCACCTCTCTATCCGTTTCAGTCTCCCCCAGTCTCTCTCTCCCTCTCCCCCAGTCTCTCTCTCCCTCTCCCCCAGTCTCTCTCTCCTTCTCCCCCAGTCTCTCTCTCCCTCTCCCCCAGTCTCTCTCTCCCTCTCCCCCAGTCTCTCTCTCCCTCTCTCCCAGTCTCTCTCTCCCTCTCCCCCAGTCTCTCTCTCCCTCTCCCCCAGTCTCTCTCTCCCTCTCTCCCAGTCTCTCTCTCCCTCTCCCCCAGTCTCTCTCTCCCTCTCCCCCAGTCTCTCTCTCCCTCTCCCCCAGTCTCTCTCTCCCTCTCCCCCAGTCTCTCTCTCCCTCTCCCCCAGTCTCTCTCTCCTTCTCCCCCAGTCTCTCTCTCCTTCTCCCCCAGTCTCTCTCTCCCTCTCCCCCAGTCTCTCTCTCCCTCTCCCCCAGTCTCTCTCTCCCTCTCCCCCAGTCTCTCTCTCCCTCTCCCCCAGTCTCTCTCTCCCTCTCTCCCAGTCTCTCTCTCCCTCTCCCCCAGTCTCTCTCTCCCTCTCCCCCAGTCTCTCTCTCCCTCTCCCCCAGTCTCTCTCTCCCTCTCCCCCAGTCTCTCTCTCCCTCTCTCCCAGTCTCTCTCTCCCTCTCTCCCAGTCTCTCTCTCCCTCTCCCCCAGTCTCTCTCTCCCTCTCCCCCAGTCTCTCTCTCCCTCTCCCCCAGTCTCTCTCTCCCTCTCCCCCAGTCTCTCTCTCCCTCTCCCCCAGTCTCTCTCTCCCTCTCCCCCAGTCTCTCTCTCCCTCTCCCCCAGTCTCTCTCTCCCTCTCCCCCAGTCTCTCTCTCCCTCTCCCCCAGTCTCTCTCTCCCTCTCCCCCAGTCTCTCTCTCCCTCTCCCCCAGTCTCTCTCTCCCTCTCCCCCAGTCTCTCTCTCCCTCTCCCCCAGTCTCTCTCTCCCTCTCCCCCAGTCTCTCTCTCCCTCTCCCCCAGTCTCTCTCTCCCTCTCCCCCAGTCTCTCTCTCCCTCTCCCCCAGTCTCTCTCTCCCTCTCCCCCAGTCTCTCTCTCCCTCTCCCCCAGTCTCTCTCTCCCTCTCTCCCAGTCTCTCTCTCCCTCTCCCCCAGTCTCTCTCTCCCTCTCCCCCAGTCTCTCTCTCCCTCTCCCCCAGTCTCTCTCTCCCTCTCCCCCAGTCTCTCTCTCCCTCTCCCCCAGTCTCTCTCTCCCTCTCCCCCAGTCTCTCTCTCCCTCTCCCCCAGTCTCTCTCTCCCTCTCCCCCAGTCTCTCTCTCCCTCTCCCCCAGTCTCTCTCTCCCTCTCCCCCAGTCTCTCTCTCCCTCTCCCCCAGTCTCTCTCTCCCTCTCCCCCAGTCTCTCTCTCCCTCTCCCCCAGTCTCTCTCTCCCTCTCCCCCAGTCTCTCTCTCCCTCTCCCCCAGTCTCTCTCTCCCTCTCCCCCAGTCTCTCTCTCCCTCTCCCCCAGTCTCTCTCTCCCTCTCCCCCAGTCTCTCTCTCCCTCTCCCCCAGTCTCTCTCTCCCTCTCCCCCAGTCTCTCTCTCCCTCTCCCCCAGTCTCTCTCTCCCTCTCCCCCAGTCTCTCTCTCCCTCTCCCCCAGTCTCTCTCTCCCTCTCCCCCAGTCTCTCTCTCCCTCTCCCCCAGTCTCTCTCTCCCTCTCCCCCAGTCTCTCTCTCCCTCTCCCCCAGTCTCTCTCTCCCTCTCCCCCAGTCTCTCTCTCCCTCTCCCCCAGTCTCTCTCTCCCTCTCCCCCAGTCTCTCTCTCCCTCTCCCCCAGTCTCTCTCTCCCTCTCCCCCAGTCTCTCTCTCCCTCTCCCCCAGTCTCTCTCTCCCTCTCCCCCAGTCTCTCTCTCCCTCTCTCCCAGTCTCTCTCTCTCCCAGTCTCTCTCTCTCCCAGTCTCTCTCTCTCCCAGTCTCTCTCTCTCCCAGTCTCTCTCTCTCCCAGTCTCTCTCTCTCCCAGTCTCTCTCTCTCCCAGTCTCTCTCTCTCCCAGTCTCTCTCTCTCCCAGTCTCTCTCTCTCCCAGTCTCTCTCTCTCCCAGTCTCTCTCTCTCCCAGTCTCTCTCTCTCCCAGTCTCTCTCTCTCCCAGTCTCTCTCTCTCCCAGTCTCTCTCTCTCCCAGTCTCTCTCTCTCCCAGTCTCTCTCTCTCCCAGTCTCTCTCTCTCCCAGTCTCTCTCTCTCCCAGTCTCTCTCTCTCCCAGTCTCTCTCTCTCCCAGTCTCTCTCTCTCCCAGTCTCTCTCTCTCCCAGTCTCTCTCTCCCAGTCTCTCTCTCTCCCAGTCTCTCTCTCTCCCAGTCTCTCTCTCTCCCAGTCTCTCTCTCTCCCAGTCTCTCTCTCTCCCAGTCTCTCTCTCCCCCAGTCTCTCTCTCCCCCAGTCTCTCTCTCTCCAGTCTCCCTCTCCCAGTCTCCCTCTCCCAGTCTCCCTCTCCCAGTCTCCCTCTCCCAGTCTCCCTCTCTCTCCCCCAGTCTCTCTCTCTCCCAGTCTCTCTCTCTCCCAGTCTCTCTCCCTCTCTCCCAGTCTCTCTCCCTCTCTCCCAGTCTCTCTCAGTCTCCGTCTCTCTCTCCCAGTCTCTCTCCCGCTCTCCCAGTCTCTCTCCCGCTCTCCCAGTCTCTCTCCCGCTCTCCCAGTCTCTCTCCCGCTCTCCCAGTCTCTCTCCCGCTCTCCCAGTCTCTCTCCCGCTCTCCCAGTCTCTCTCCCGCTCTCCCAGTCTCTCTCAGTCTCCGTCTCTCTCTCTCTCTCCCAGTCTCTCTCAGTCTCCGTCTCTCTCTTTCTCTGTCTCTCTGTCGGTCTCCATCGGACTCTCTCTCTCTCTCTATCCGTCTCTCCACCGATATCATTTCCCCTCACACATAAGCTTCTTATACTAAGGATGTCCTTCGTTGCCTAGAGCAACCAATCACATCTCCTATTAATGACATGCAGCTCCAGTTCCATTGGGTTTAATGTAAGCAGGTTTTTTTGACCAATAGCTGTAAAGTGCGGGCTTAAATTTTCCCCTCAAAACATAGTCTATGACATTCCCTGAGTCACATGGGGTGTCTGTGCAAAATGTTGTGGTTGTAAATGCGATGATGCGGATTCCTTTAGCGGACATACATACACAGCCTTATATAATATTAATTATTATAATAGTATTATAATAATCTAATACTAATTATATGATATTATATTTTATATATATATATATATATATATATATATATATATATATATATATATATATATATATATATATATATATATATATATATATATATATATATATTACACATACACGCACAATTTTATACTGGCCACTAAAGCTTCCTGTTCTTTACAGAACACTTTTCACCAGTCTCATTATCATCACTTGCAGGATTACAGGGACAGGTAACACTTCTAAACACAGGTAATAAAATTGGATCCACAGTTCACAGCTGGCAATGTCACAGCTCACCTCCTCCCAATCCCTTCACAATGACCTTTGCACATGCTCATTAGATGGAAAAAAATAAGATCAGAGTCTGTCTGCTGCTCCTAAAGTACACGTTGATTTCCTGCAAGAACAGGAAGTATTATTCTTCAAAAACCCAAGTGTTCCATATGATTATTTTTTTTATTTTTTTTTTAAGAGATTGTGGTATAGAAAATAGAAAAAAGACAAAGAAAATTCTAAAAAATACATTTAATATAACATCCTGATGAGTGAATTATTTTCTGATTAAACATTCCATTTAAAAACAATTTAATTTGGCTGAAGAACTATGTCCCCAAAAGCGTAAAAAAGTAATTAGCCTGCGCTGACAATGTTGACATTGACGGACAATACCGGGCGCGATCAATCTTATTCATCGCAGACACCTTTCTAATGCAGGACGGGAAACATTTCAATTTTAGAATGCCATTAAATAGGATTTTGCGCCCTCCGCCCCGGCAGCCCGAGGGCAAGAATTGTATCAAATACAGCTAGAAAACCCTTTTGGCAGAACATGATTCATATTAGAAAATATCATAATTAACCAGCTGAGGTGGCGCAAAAAAAATCCAACAAAGACTGGAACTGACGAAGCAAAATAATTTATAGGGTTCAGATCGAGTGCATCCCATCGCTGCGTACATAATAGCGAAAAATGACAACAATCCCGTTCCATGGCGCTCGGCACTAATGAACACCATGACTAAGCGCAAGCGGATCCGCAGAAAAAAAAACAACAGATTATTGCAGACAAGAAATAGTCCATATCGGGATAGTAATTTGCAAAATTCTAAGACGAAATTAACTTTTGTGTCCATTTGTTGTTTTTTTTTGCTGTTTTTGTTGTGGTGAAAGGTGGATGGGAGACGAGAAATTTCATTAAGATGCAATCTCCGGAAACAAGAATGTTTTAAACACGTTAGATCATCTCGCGGGTCATCAGCCGAGTACACGGGAGCGGGTTTATAAGGAAGATTTGGAGGGTTCATGGAAAAGTTAATTTAATGAAGAAAGGAAGAAAGAAAAAGTTTGGAACGAATCAAGAACTTTGTCCTAACTCAGGCCAAGTCCAAAGCAGACTACTGTTCCTACTGTAATGAAGATAAGAATTAAAAGGAATCTGTCAGGTGATTTTCTAGTACAATACTAATGATATCTTTAAATAAGGCTTAAGGAGACCTTTTAGTATCAGTAACTTTTATTGCTGTAGCTTATCCTGTTATCTTTCTGTACGTGACAATTCATTGTCTTGTTTCGGTTAGTCAAGTGTATGTAAATACGATTTACATATACACTGGTCAACCAATCCACCTCCGAGTACATTTGCTATCACTGATGAGAGGTGGGAAGGAGTATGGGTGGGGGCAACAGTGCAAATTCAGATCAGATTTACTATCACCGATACCAGCACTTAGAAATTGGAGGAGGAAGCAGTGACTATGCAGTTTGTATTTACATATCCTGACTAGTTACTACCTCACACTGAATTCTCCAGAGCTTACAACAAGATAACAGGACAAGGTACAGCAACAAAACTTACTTATCCTGTTAGAGATTACAACAACATAACAAGAGAAGGTACAGCAATGAAACTTACTAATCCTGTTAGAGCTGCTTAAGCTTTATTTAAAGATAATATTAGTATTTTACTAGAAAATCATCTGACAGATTCCCTTTCAAGGGTATGTGTCCACCTTTGCCACCATTTTTCTAGAAGTTCAATGCATTTAAAACTGAAAAATAAAGCAACTTTGCAAATATCCTTGGTTGTCCAGTCTAGTGGGTGCTGGCAGGATTCCCTGGTACCTGCGCTGGTAGCAGGCAGTCGTATGATCGAAAGTATGTGATATGCATACGTGCAGTCACGTGCCGACTAGACTTATCCAGCCTTGCTCAATTCACTTGTATTCAGTCAGGCCGGATAAGACTAGTCGGAATGTGGCTGGAAGAATGCAAATAGCATACTTGCAGTCACATGACCGTCCTCTCCCAGGCACCAGAAAATCCTGACAGCGCGCACTGTGCGCTCTGTGAGGACTCACAAGTCTGCACAAATTTGTGTACCAAGCCTGGACAACACCCTTAAATATGTCCAAACGTTTTGTGTTTGCAGCTTTCATGTAAACCTTTGTAGGCTCAAAGCCTTCACAGTAAGCACGAAGACTATATCCACCATCTTATTGCTCCTACACAACTAAAGTGATGAAGCTCTGCAAATTGTTACTTAAAATTCTCCCACCATTTTTTTTTTGGGTCCATAGCTCTTCTGAGAAGAGAAGAAGCACTGAAGACTTAAGGTTGCTTTACATGCTGCAACATCGCTAGCGATGTCGCGAGCGATAGCACCCGCCCCCGTCGGTGCAATATGAGGTGATCGTTGCCGTAGCGAACATTATCGTTACGGCAGCGTCACACGCACTTACCTGTTCTGCGACATTGCTGTTGCTGCCGAACAATCCCTCCTTCAAGGGGGAGGTGCGTTTGGCGTCACAGCGACGTCACAAAATGGCCGTCTAATAGCAGAGGAGGGCAGGAGATGAGCGGCCGGAACATGCTGCCCACCTCCTTCCTTCCTCATTGCCGGTGGACGCAGGTAAAGAGATGATCGTTGCTCCTGCGGGGTCACACATAGCGATGTGTGGTGCCGCTGGAACAACGAACAACCAGTGGCATGCACCACCAACAATTTTATTAAAAGGAGCGATGTGTCAACGATCGACGATTTTTGACGTTTTTCCGATCGTTGATCGTCGCTCCTAGCTGTCACATGCTGCGATGTCGCTATCGGCGCCGGATGTGCGTCACAAACAAATCGTGACCCCGACAATATATCGTTAGCGATGTCGCAGCGTGTAAAGCCACTTTTGTCAAACCATTTTTTTATTTTTCATTGTTCAAATCAAATCTACAATGAATAATAAAGCAATTCTGGAAAAATAAATAGACTTGATTAAAATGTTCCTAGTATTTTGTGTATGCAACTCCTTCACAGATCTATATGTCTCCATGGTAACAGACTACAAGCAAAGCCTGTGTAGTCTGATTCTGCAGTCATACTGCAGTCCCCCTGTCCTCTAGTTTTTGTTAATGCATGAAATAATAGTGATTGTAGCATCTGACTACAGTTTGTTTGTAGTCTGTTACCATAGAGATGCATAAATCTGCATAAGAGCTGTAGACCTCCCCCCCCCAAAAAAAAAAAATGGTTAAAAAAATACAAACTATGTACAAATTTGGTTAAAGTGATGGACCAAATATATTGCCTTTCCACTTGTACAAATTCAATAGGTTGGTGTCACGATTGTAACACCTATATGTGTAAATGAACCATTGGCAAATAAAGATGAACAATAATCCAGGTATTAAGATAGCATCCAAAAACCTCCGGTTCCTGTCAGAAGAGTCGTGATGAGGGCATTACAGCTCTTCCTCTTCGGGGAGTTTGCTTGCAGACTTTTGCAGGCGCATGGATGGGATTTTACAGATTTCATCCCTGCGCTACAAACATTTTCAGCCCAGAAAAATTCAATAAGGACGTTGTGGATTTTCAAATGTGCAGCAGATTTATTGGGTTCCAAACGAGACAAAAAAATGTTGATGCCGTTTTCACTGGTTTTAGGGCAGCAGGTGAAAAAAATCAGCAGCAAAATCTGCATGCAGTATATGTGGATTTTACAGCAGATTTGCATTGGAAATTTTCTGCCAATTTTGGTGCAAAATTGAAGGACTGGGTGCTTTGTGGAGACACTGAGAATCAGTTGGCAGGACCCTGTCCATCAGCCACAATCTATGGACCCCTGAACATCACCTTTAACCTTTCGGCATCTGCAGCCCTTCTTTGATTTGCCGGCCAGACGCAATGTCACATGTGCTGTGGATTCGGGAGGTTGGAAGTGGTTCTCAGGGCTCCTGTTTAGCAGCCACAGATTAGCGACGTGTCCGATGGACTGGGTTCTGCACATCGATTTGAACCAACTCTTATGCTAAGAATCATAACTCCGCCGTAGTCCCAATTTTGCTGGGACAATTCTGCAGCTCGACAAGCCAAGTGGTGGAGCTTATCTCCATCTTGCCCCAAATTGGCCATTTTTGGGGCACTACTTGGAGATGGCATCAATAGCCTAATTTTTAACAATAATTATTGTTAAAAATTGGGCTATTGATGCCATCTCCAAGTAGTGCCCCAAAAATGGCCAATTTGGGGCAAGATGGAGATGTACCGCCCCGTGGCTCGGCCGGCTGCCGAGCCGCTCAGATCCGTGCTCGTAGGTTGGTGGCTCGAGCTCTTCCACGGACCCGGGGGTCACGTCGCTCTGAAAGGGGGTTGGCGCTACACGTAGGGACTTCGGTGGGGAGGTCCACGGCCGGAGCCGTGGTGGTTTGCAGGGCATTTAAGTTCGTGGCGCCACCCACGGGTTGTGGTGAATGGACACCACCGCTGCCATTGACTAGGCTCCCGGGGACGATGTTGCGCAGCTTGGTGTTGACCCCCTCCGTGGGTAGGGGGGGGGATGATGATCCCGGGGGCCTGAGGGAGGTGCTGAGGCGAGGGGATGGATGCGTGCTGGGGTGCTGAAGCGGTGCGGTGCGGCCCGAAGGCACTGGTGTACTATGATAAAACACGCTGGAATCTCTGGTAAGCCAAACAAGATGATAAACGGCTGCAGCTTCCCCTTAACAGGTTGGTGGTCTCCGCCTTTTTCCTGCACCTCTTTAATGTAAACGTTGTGACTCTTATGCCTAAGCAATGGTAGTCCCCTCCCCAGCTTGCTGTGTGTCGGGAGAGCCCTGTTTGCTCGCAGATGCTGGCCCCTTGGGTCTCTATGCCTTGGCGGTGGCTTTAGCCTAATGGTTGGGTTGTTGTCTTCAGTCGGGTCTTGTGTGGGAAAGGTCCTACAGTCCAGTCCTCAATCAGTTGATTCGACTTAGCCTAGTTGTTTCTGGGCCTCGTACTGGGTCTGAGTACCCCTCCTAGTGCTCCGGTTTCCAACCAGTTCCCCGGTTCGGTACCGGCGGGCCACCGCCCGTCCCCGGTCCTTACGGTTCCACCGGCTGTAATCCCAGCTCCTGCAGGCAGCCACCACCGTCTGCCTCTTTGCGAGAGGTGACTGGGCTCCAACCCAGACACCTAGTGTAGACTTTGACAGGCCTGCACACAGGTCTGCCCTTGAACTTGACCCTCCTCACTCCTCTGTCAAGACTAATCTAGACTATTTTCCCGCCTCCGGGCCTGTGAACTCCTCAGTGGGCGGAGCCAACCGCCTGGCTCCGTCCCCCTGGTGTGAACATCACACCCCTGGTGTGACAAAGGTTTGTAGTTTGGCTGCTGTCACCTTTCTAAAGGGGAGGGGGGGTGTGTGCATGGGACTACCTGGGACGACCTGACTAGTCCAGGGCGTCACAGAGATAATCCCCACCACTTGGCTTGTCGAGCTGCACAATTGTCCTAGCAAACTTGGGACCAAAGGCAAAATTTATTTGGCTGTCTGGACACATGGCTAGGACAGCCAAATTCAATTTTGCCCTTGGTGATGGAAATTACGGAACTGCATCTGATACTGTGGACAGATTTAGCACCGATATCAACAGGGTTTAGTATATATTTCTTTATGTTTCATTAATCCGAAGGAGGTGCCTGAGTCCGTGTCATGTCATGATGTTTATATGCCATGATATATTATGGAAGGTAATGCAAACTAATGTAGAAGTCGAATTTAGCAGATAGGTTTTAATATGGAGCAGAGTGCAGAATGTGTTTTATTATAGGAATGTTACCATCTAGTGGCCAGTTAAGGTACAACGGAAGGATAGTTTAGGCACCTAAGGGATAAAAGTGAGTTAGAGGGAGGAGTAAAGGAACGTAGTGAGGCCATCTTAGAAAGAAAGTGGGACCGAGAGGGTTTACGACCAGGAGGAAGGAAGTATTTAGATCTAGGAGCAAGGAACATTGCTAAACACCAATATCAACTCATGGAGGTCCGGAGCTCTTGGCTTATCCTGGCGGGCTGTATAAAGCCGCAGGGTCAGAACGGGCAAGAAGCTGGGTTGAGGGGGAAGAGTGACGCCCCTGAGGAACTGACCTTAAAAGGAGCTGGTGTATTGAGGATAAAGTGAGGCTGCCACAATATCCATTGTGGCAGCTTCTAGGAAGAAAGTGAGGATACCACAGCACCCATTGTGGGAGTTTCGAGGAAGAAAGGGAGTATGCCACAACACCCATTGTGGGAGCTTCTAAGAAAAAAGTGAGGATGCCGCAGCACCCTATTGTGAATTTCGTCTGTGTGGGTGCTGTTCCGGAGCTCCCTCTGGTGGCCACGAATGGTAGTGGAGCTGAATCTGAGCATGTGACTCAGACAGGTGTCGGCATTAATTGGGAATTGGGGAAGTCCTATTGCAGACAAGTCTGGTCTATATAGGAGAGCACTTTCTGCCCTGCGGGTGCCGGTTATAATTGTATATTCTCTCTGTTCCTGGCTTGGAGATTTGCCCTTCCCTGTATCCCTGAACATTACTTCTGCAGATAAGTTTCAGTTCTTGCCTTGCTTCCTGGTTTACACCTTAGGGTGTTTTTCCTTGTTTTGCTTTGTATCTGTTTTCTTGCAGGTTAAAGTTTTATTTCAATTGTGTTGTTAGCATGGGGGTTCCCCCTGTGATGGCTCTACTGCAGGACAAGGGATTTTATCCCTATCAAATTTGATTATTTGCTCTTCTGTATTTTGTGTTCTTTTGGTATTTTGTTCTCCCATTATTTACAGGAGTAACTAATATAGTGGGGGTGAGGTCGTATGACCTCCAGGGCCATTTTTACTATCAGGAGTTTGGTATTTTTCTACAGGGATTTCTTACTCACCACAATCCGTTTCCTTTCCTTTGTATCTAGTTAGTCAGGCCTCGCCTTTGCAAAATATATTTTTCCTGAGTATTGTGTTTCCCTACATCACCATAATCTTTGTATGTGGGGGGTTATCTACTCCTTTGGGGACTACTCTGAGGCAAGGTAGATTTTCTCATTTCATTCTGTGAGGCATAGCTAGTTTCTCAGGCTGTGACATGGTGTGTAGGATTTTTTGGAACGCTCCACGGCTACTTCTAGTGTGGTCTGATAGTCAAGGGATTGCGGTCAGCCCAGGTTCCAATTACTCCTGTTTTCTTGGTGTTTTTTCACCAATGGGAGTTTTTTGTATTCTTCCACGGCTACCGGATCATAACAGCACCCATTCTGGGAGCCGCTAGCAAGAAAGTGAGGATGCCGCTAGCAAGAAAGTGAGGATGCCGCAGCATCAATTGTGGGAGCTTCTAGGAAGAAAGTGAGGATGCTGCAGCACCCATTGTAGGAGTCTAAGAGAAAAGAGTGTACCCCAATCAGGAAGGAGAGGATGTCCTGTGTCATGAAACTTTTGAATACAATGAAAGATGGGGATATTGAGAAAGCCCTGGTGTTGTGTGATTCCTGTACAGCTTGTACAGACGAGGACGAAAAGATGGATGCCGACTAAAAGGAGCAAGTGAGTGCCATGCACCAGCCACAGGTTCCCCCACACACCCAAGGTCTTCTTTGCGGAGTGGGGCGCTTCAACTCTTTGACTAAAGTAGTAGGAATATTGATATTATATATGCGTCCACCCAAACATTGCATACTACAAGGAGGCTCACAGTCATCTTATAGTTGCCTTTCACAGTTTCCAAATCTGAAAGGGACGGAAGGCCTCTCGAATGGGACATGAAAGCTGATCCAACCACATTCCCATGATGCTACAAAACTTCTAAAGCCGCTCTTGAATTAAAACAAAAAGTGTGCTATCTGGCTGTTGGGGGATGACATCATGCGCGGACACCCGGCATTGTGTGCCTATGGCACGGCTGTGAGCGGGCCATTCTTCTTCTGGAGAGGAGAGCGCGGACATTTGGTATGCATCAGTAGCTTCAATGCCTATGATAACGTCTCTTTTCACAGCAACAAGCTCTCTGAACACACAAATGTAATGGGTAATGTCCACTCTGAGAAGAACAAGTGAAAAGCTCAAAGTCAGATTTCAATGAGGTTTCAACCGCATTACGTGCACAATCACATATGGGACGTCCGACATCAGATATACACAGATATTACAGCACCGCGTCAAAAATTTTAGCTAAAACAATAAGTTGCCAATTACAGTGAAATTACTGACCAGAAAATAAGTATTTTAAGCCTGAAAAGCAATGAAAAATAATGCGGAATTACAAAAGACTGAAGTGAGCAAAGTTAGTATCTTCTACAATAATATCTTTTTTAAAGGACCATTCTTAAATATATAACTTTTCACCTGATTTAAATGCTGCTATTCTCCTGAATCCGGCGATGTTTTTCTTTTGTTCCTACACCTCTCCATTCCGGAGATATGACCTCCTATTTCCTGTGTATAAATCTAGACTTTTTGGTCAAGGAGGTGTGGTCGACAGGAAGTTGACCACAGAAGAGTTCCGGACCACGCCCTCTTGGATAAATAACCTATCAAAATGCAATATTTATATAGAGAGAAGATAGGTAATATCTAAGGAACAGAGAGGCGCAGGAACAAAAGAAAAACATCACCGAATTCAGGAGAACAGAGACATTTACACCAGGTAAAAATGTTACATATTATTACAAGTTACAGATCACCTATATTTTTTTAATAATTAAAATTACATATGTATCAGTTTTTATCTTTAATTGATTTAATATTTTTTATTGGCAGATTTTCCTTTAATTTTATTTTCTGTTCATGATTATTGGGACTGACAAGAAGATTCTGTTATCAATAAATAGGAAATTTGCTTCACAGCAGCCATATGGACCATCGATAGCAATAGGGTGGAGTTCAATGACCGCTGGAGGAGGAGGTGATCTGTAACCACTAGATATTGTGATTGGCCGATACGGTGTTTTCTTAATATCTAGATGGTTTCAAAATAAAAAAAGAAACAAAATGGGAATTAAAGCAGGACAATTATACTTACCAAGTTTCCACATGGCTGTCACGCTGCTTCCAGGTCCGCCTGTCAGGGATGGGTATGTAACGGATGTCAAGGGGACACAGCAAACCCTATGCAGACCATAAAAGTGGTCACCCTCACACCCGGAGGTACCCTTAAAGGTAGGGAGGTCCGGGCCCCCAACCTGGCCCTGCGTCCTGTCCTGGCCCTGATGAGAAAGTCCCCACCACCCACACCACCCAGGGGACTGACCAGGATGGAGATCCCAAAAACCCCACCAACAATTAAAAACAGACAGACAGAGGTAAAATAAAACCTCATACACACCTAAAATGTAGGAACAACCAAGGATATACGAGAAGGGATAACAAGGGAAAGGAGGTAGTACAAAACTATACTTCCATAAACCGCAGCAGACAGCAACAGCAGTAACCGCCACGTCCTCTCTGCTCCCAGGCTAGCTCCTAACTGAATAGAATAATGAGCACCAAATCCAGGAAGCAGAGGGCTTATATCCAGGTCAGAAATGAATTGCTGCCAGTAGAGAAAGTCTGCTGCTGCACCAGAGACTGTAATAACCCTTAATGTGCCCAAAGGGAAAAAAAAATTACATTTAAAGTGCATGCTTCCAGATAAGGTAAAAAATAGCTCTGAGCTTGTCCCTATACACATCACATCTGCTCATTAAAGCTTATGAATATTCACTGCTTCCCCCACCCACCCTCTGTGACAGGGTCTCTTATTGGTTTCAGTCAGTCTGTCAGTGTTCCGGCGTATGTGATTGATTGGCCTCACACTAGCTGTCTGGGTCCTGAACTGGAGAGTAAAATTAAATAATTGGAAAATATGGGGTAGGGTTCCCCATATATTGATACACAGCGCAGATAAAGCAGACAGCTAGAGGTTGCAACATCCAGCTGTGTGCCTTATCTTGGCTGTTTATCAAAATACAAGGGACTCCATGTGGCTTTTTCTAAAATTATTTAAATAAATAAATTTAAAGAAAAAAACAATGTTAGGTCTCCCTCTCAATTTTGATACTCAGTTAAGATAAAGCGGACAGCTAGGGGCTGATATTCCCAAGCTGGGGAGGACAATGTTAATTCGGCCCTCCCAAGCCTAAAAATAGCAGCTTGCAGCAGTCTCAGAACTGGTTCCTCCCGATTGACCTGGAGTGGTGGCAATCAGGGAAATATCAGGACTTAAAGAGAGCTGTGATATGTCAAAAAAAAAAAAAAAAAAAATCACATCTGCCACCAAGCCCAAGGTTAGTAATGGTGAGGGGTCTAACAGTGCAAGGACAGAAGAAGAAAGAATTGGCGGAGTAATTTAAAGGAATTCTCCATGGGCTCTATCAGGTATTAATTTAGTGTGGCTGAGCTGTAATAACAGACATAGCCGAAGGCCAAAAGTGTCTAAGATTTTTGGGTTCCTGAAGAAGCAAAACTCTTTTATAATCCTCAATAACAGCTTTAAATTCTAACTTTTTTTTTTTTATTTTTTTAAACGTCTCTTCTGCTTTCAAAGTCACTTTTATATTGCGCTAATGAAATCCATCTATACAACATACAAAGCGTTTGCATTATGAGACCACAAACCAGCCATGGCTTCCGTATTCCTCGACTTTCAGTCCTGTCCTTCCTCATTCCACAATGAATAAAAACCGAGAGAAGCCACAACCACAGGAAACAGTCCCGACCCCGAATGCACAGTATAATCCTCTAATTATAACACAGTCTTTTATTACATTCGCTGTATACTTTCTGATTTTTCCTTACATTTTATGCTGTAATATTACCAAAGGAACCAATCTAAAGAGAATGTGTCGTCAGAAATGACCTCTTGTTTAAGTCAGGTTTTTATGTTGTGTATTTTATTTTTTGTGATATTTTTTTTTTTTCAATTTTCCAAATCACTGCATACACATTAATGAAAAAAAAGTCAATATACATAGCAAAAGATCTGTAGCGCCGGCTGAGAAGCACTAGGTACTTAAGGCTTAATACCAGTTACCTATTCCTCTGTCCTGCACCTGCCATCATTAGCCACTGTACCCGCCTGCACCTGTGTCTATACCCTGCATTCCATGCCCAGGGGGTCAGCTGCCATAGTCCCGGACAATGCCCTGGAAATGGTACCTGGCGTCCATCTCGGTGGTTGTTTAGTTAAGCCCCTCACATGTCAGGGTAAGCCTGGGTTCCCTCTGTGGTCCAGTGGGTCCATTCCTACTACTGCTCACCTTAAATGATACAAGATCTACCATTCACATTTCACCACCTCCCAATCTTGTACACTGACTGACAACACTCTATGTCCAGTAGATAACACAGAAACATTTACAATATCACAGCTCACCTCCTCCTCCTCCTGTACACTGACTGAAAACACCTCTATACACAGTAGATATGAGATTCACCATTCACAATAGGTGATATCACCTCCTCCTCCTATACAATGACTGATAACACCTCTACATACAGTAGATAACATAGGAACCACCATTCATAATAGGTGATGTCACAGCTCACCTCCTCCCCCTCCTGTACAATGACTGATAACACCTCTACATACAGTAGATAACATAGGAACCACCATTCATAATAGGTGATGTCACGGCTCACCTCCTCCCCCTCCTGTACTATGACTGATAATACCTCTACATACAAGAAATCGGAGGACAAGAGTCATAAAGTGCAAAAATAGAATCATTTTATTATGTTCAACCAGCAAAAGAGATAAAAGCACAGAGGGATGTGATACACACAACAGGACAGCAATAAGAGTCAAAAAGATTCTTCAAAATATGACCGGTCTACATACACATATAATGACGGTAAGGTATTGGGGCAATCTTCAAAAAAATAGAAAGTGCAAGTGCATACAATAAATAGATATAAATAGGCCCACATAAACCCTATTGTATCAAAAAGATCAGGTCAAATAACATGACAAAAATGGCAATGCTGTAAAGTGGTTAGTGCTTCTAAAGTGGCCAGTGAAAAGTCCTGAGTGCGTAGGAAAAGAGTTCCCCATACCCCACCAACGTACGTTTCGCCTCTTTGGGATAGAGTGCCCGAATCCGGCTTCCTCAGGCGCTGCCTTCTCCCTCCCTGAGGAAGCCTCCTCCTGTACACAGTAGATAACAAATGATCCACCATTCACAGTTCACCTCCTCCCTGTCATGTATAATGACTGACAACACATCTGTACACAGTAGATAACACAGGATCCACCATTCACAATAGGTGATGTCACAGCTCACCTCCTCTCCCGCCTGTACAATGACTAATACTTCTATTTACACTATAAATCACCCATCCATAAACAAATTCAATAATTTTATTCAAAAAATGGGTACAAATTACACATATATTAACAAGATTAATGAGATCCTTAAAGATGAGCAGTATACGACGAGTGGACCACTTGACAATTGTCATCAAAAGGGATTCCAGAAATTCTGGAAGTCTACACATTGGATCCCTGTTAATACACAGAGGCGTCTATGTCCGCCGGCCGCAGCGAGGGCTCACATGCGACGGTGCGACCACAGACCTTTATGGGCTGTGTGACGAATATCTGATATGTCTGGAATGTTGGGGAGATGGCTCAGCCGCTAAACATTTCTGCCCTCGATGAAGAGCGTAAGACAAACACAAGAAGCTCCGGTTACAGCAATAACACAAAGTTCTAGGCTCTCTGGATATAATGGGAAGGATTTCTTTTATTCTAACTTTTTTTTTGTTAACTAAACTTGAAATAATTTTTATGTTGTATATTGTTTTTTTTGTAAAGTGTAAACTGTGCTGCTGCTGTTTTTTCTATTACAACAATTAAACATTTTTTTCTATTATGCTTTACATACAGACTGAGAAATGTTAAAGGAATCTGTCCTCAGGTTTTTGCTATGTAATCTAAAAGCAGCATAATCTAGGGGATGAGATCCCGATTGCAGTGATGTGTCACTTACCAAGCTGTGCGTTGCTATTTCAATACTAATCAGTGTTTTATCGGCAGGAGATTATCACTACAGAACTATGTGTCTGGTGCCTCCTGGTCCAACCCTCCCCCATTGCGGATTAGCAGCTTTCGGTCTATAGACAGTGTACATAGAAAGCCGTCAATCAGTGGTGTGGGCGGGGTTATACACAGCTCAACATTTCGAGCTCCGCAGCAGAGAAAACTGTGATTCTATCACAACTGCTGCACCCAGAAAACTGACACATCACTGGAATCAGGGCCTATGTCCATACATCATGCTGCTGTCAGAATACATAGCAAAAACCTATTCTCTTACACAGAATTAAACATATTCTTATGCTAGAATTGTAAGTTATATCACAAATGTATGTTCCGTAAGAGTCCAATGCTGGGACCGACACCAGTGGGTGTGAAGATTGAGAATTACAGGGAACCGGAACTATGGGCAATATGACAGACATCGGCTATGGTTCTCAGATGACTAGTCCAAGGACAGTGTTTGGCGGCTTCCCCCCCTTCCCACTTTCCATATATCATTCTCTAGCTATGTACATGGAAAGACACCTGTCAGCCACATGGATTGGGGTGGAGTGATGTCATCGGGGACCTGCCTCTTAGACTAGTCATTGTGTTAGCGCCGACCCCAGGTTTGTTTGAAAAAAAAAAGAAAAAACATTTGTGTATTTCAAGAAATAATCTAATATATAAAGCTGAGTGTGTGTGTGTGTGTGTGTGTGTGTGTGTGTGTGTGTGTGTGTGTGTGTGTCTCTATGTATGTATTTGTCCACTAGAGGAATTCGCACTGTCGCATTTACAATCAAAAAATTTTGCACAGCCGCATCATGTGACTCAGGGAACGTGATAGACTATGGTTTGAGGGGAAAATTTAACCCCGCACTTTACAGTTATTCACCAATATACCTGCTTACATTAAGGTCAATGTAGCTGGGAGCTACAGGTCATTAATAGGGGCTGTGATTGGTTGCTATAGGCAACGAAGGACATTGTTAGTATAAGAAGCTTATGTGTGAGGTAATATATCGGTGGAGAGACAGAGAGACAGACAGAGATAGACAGCGACAGAAACCGAGAGACAAACAGAGAAAGGCAGAAAGGAAGAGAGACAGAAATAGAGATGGATAGAGAAAGAGAGACAAAAAGTGATAGAAGGGTAGAAAAAGCGAGAGAAGGGTAGGAAAAGCGAGAGAAGGGTAGGAAAAGCGAGAGAAGGGTAGGAAAAGCGAGAGAAGGGTAGGAAAAGCGAGAGAAGGGTAGGAAAAGCGAGAGAAGGGTAGGAAAAGCGAGAGAAGGGTAGGAAAAGCGAGAGAAGGGTAGGAAAAGCGAGAGAAGGGTAGGAAAAGCGAGAGAAGGGTAGAAAAAGCGAGAGAATGGTAGGAAAAGCGAGAGAAGGGTAGAAAAAACGAGCGAAGGGTAGAAAAAGCGAGAGAAGGGTAGAAAAAGTGAGAGACCCCGATAGAGAAAGCGATAGAAGGGTAGAGAAAGCGAGACACCGATAGAGAAAGCGAGAGACACCGATCGAGAAAGCGAGAGACACCGATAGAGAAAGCGAGAGACACCGATAGAGAAAGCGAGAGACACCGATAGAGAAAGCGAGAGACACCGATAGAGAAAGCGAGAGACACCGATAGAGAAAGCGAGAGACACCGATAGAGAAAGCGAGAGACACCGATAGAGAAAGCGAGAGACACCGATAGAGAAAGCGAGAGACACCGATAGAGAAAGCGAGAGACACCAATAGAGAAAGCGAGAGACGGACAGAGACAGAAAGACATGCAGAGTTAGACAGAGAGGGAGAGCGAGAGGACAGAGAGACAGACAGACAGACACTGATAAAGAGAAACAGAGAGACAAAGAGAGGTGTACCGCCCCATGCTCGGCAGCCGAGCCGCACGGATCCGGACCTTGAGTGGGTGGCTCGAGGGTCTCCGGACCCGGAGGTCTCGCGGTCACTTCAGCTGAAAAGGGGGTTGTGGTTTGGGGACGTAGGTGTACGGCCGGAGCCGTGTTAAGTTCGTGACGCCACCCACAGGATGTGGTGAAGGTGGACACCAACGCTGCAGTTATGGGGCACCCGGGGGAGATGTTGAGCAGCAAGTTGTTAACCCCTCCGTGGGCAGCGATGGTGGCCCCGGGACCTGTTGGGTTTGGTTGGCGGTGCAGGAAGATGGGCCACCGAGCCGTCTTCCCAGCTCCTGCAGACGGAGACCGCCGTCTGCCTCCTAGCCTGAGGTACCAGGGCTCCTACTCTGGCACCCGCTCAAATTGGGTTCTCTCCTCTGCTGGAGCTGCACACAGCTCCGAGCCCACACATCTCTCCAACTTCAACTCTCCAACTGTTGTGTCTACTTTCCCGCCTCAGGCTGTCTGAGACTCCTAGGTGGGCGTCTTCCAACCGCCTGGTTCCGCCCCCTGGTGTGTCCATCAAGCCCTGAGGGGGTGACTAGGGTTTTAGTGTTTGGTTGTGTGTTACCTGTGAGGGACAGGTGTAATGCGGGGCCCTATTTGTGACTACCTGGCCCGGCCAGGGCGTCACACTCCCCCTTGGTTAACCACAGACAGTCCGCGGGCTGTCCGACGACCACCGGTTTATTTTGCTTTAAACTGAAAAAGATAAATGATTTTTGAACATGTATCTATATATATAATTGCCTAATTCTGTCTGTCTGTCATGCTCCAAAATTGTGTCCTTACGGTGACACAAAGCTGATTGGCCGCTGGGCTTGCCATGGCCCCGCCCCCCACACGGATTGGCCTCTCGCCCCGGCTCTCTGCAGGCCCCGCCCCCCTCACGCAATGCACGCTCGCTCTGGCCCAACTGACACGGAGCTCCGACTCCCAGGTGAGTACACACACACACACACACACATCAGATCACACTCACTCTCACACACATCTCACACATCACATCCACACACTCACAACATCCTGGGATATCGCAGACATAACCTTGCGATGCTGGGATCTTGACGGAGCCCGAGAACGCTGGTAACCATTATACACATCGGGTAACTAAGGTCCCTTGGTTACCCGATGTGTATCATAGTTACCAGTGTACACCGGCTCCGTCACGATCCCAGCAGCGCGGGGGTGCGCAGCATGGGGGATGTAGCACGATGGGGAGTGCGCAGCATGGGGGATGTAGCACGATGGGGAGGTGCGCAGCATGGGGGATGTAGCACGATGGGGAGTGCGCTGCATGGGGGATGTAGCACGATGGGGAGTGCGCTGCATGGGGGATGTAGCACGATGGGGAGTGCGCAGCATGGCGGATGGAGCACGATGGCGGGTGCGCAGCATGGGGGATGTAGCACGATGGGGAGTGCGCTGCATGGGGGATGTAGCACGATGGGGAGTGCGCAGCATGGGGGATGTAGCACGATGGGGAGTGCGCAGCATGGGGGATGTAGCACGATGGGGAGTGCGCAGCATGGGGGATGTAGCACGATGGGGAGTGCGCAGCATGGGGGATGGAGCACGATGGGGAGTGCGCAGCATGGCGGATGGAGCACGATGGCGGGTGCGCAGCATGGGGGATGTAGCACGATGGGGGATGTAGCATGATGGGGGGTGCGCAGCATGGGGGATGTAGCACGATGGGGAGTGCGCAGCATGGGGGATGTAGCACGATGGGGAGTGCGCAGCATGGAGGATGGAGCACGATGGGGAGTACGCAGCATGGAGGATGGAGCACGATGGGGAGTACGCAGCATGGAGGATGGAGCACGATGGGGAGTGCGCAGCATGGGGGATGGAGCACGATGGGGAATACGCAGCATGGGGGATGGAGCATGATGGGAGGTGCACAACTCCCCCCAACACACACACACACACACACACACACAGGGAATCACAAACACCGCCATACACAGACACCCACACACCCAGACAACGCTGCACACACACAACACCCAACACACAAACACCGCGGCATACATAAATATACGCATATACCGCACAACACACACATTGCACAAAACATACCTCCCCCCAAAACACACCACACACAAACCGCGCAACACACACACACACACACAACGCGACAGACACACAGCGCTCCACAAACAACGCAACACACATACAACACCGCTCTCACCCCCCGCCACACCCAGACAACACCCAGAACATGTACAGCGCCCTACACAAACACTTGGTAACCACACACAACAACATCTATATTATATATATATATATATATATATATATATATATATATATATATATATATATATATAACAAAAATCATACATTAACTACACAATACGTAAATTCTAGAATACCCGATGCGTAGAATCGGGCCACCTTCTAGTACTAACATATTAATAATAAATAAAAACTAAATACATTTTGCTATGGTAAATTTCTACTACAGAACAAGTACCACTAACCTGTCCGAGCAGAAAAGGTTTTTTTGTTTTTTTTTATTATTATTCTTATTATTATATTGTTTTATTGAAATGGAAAAAGACAGACTATTGGCAATGAGAATTGTTCTTGAAGGCTAATGTAAGAATGATTGTTGTCTGATCACTTTCCACCATTATACGATGTTCCTATCAAGTGAGACTGAAAATACAAAAAAAATGACAAATTCTAATAACACGGTCCTATCAATATTCATAACGCTGACTAATTTATTACCCGCAGTATCTCCTCGCCTCTAGCACTAATTCGCCGACTTTCCCCACCAGGAACGCTTCATCATTTATTTAAGTGACATTGTCTTTGAAAAGACTTTATGAATCTTTGCTTTCCTCGTTGTCGTTACATAAGGGATTTAATATCTGAACTGTAAAAGAAATATATAAAAAAGAAAAAAAAACTTATAAAAAGTTATTACTTGAAGGTGTGTTGTGTGATTGTAATACATCCATCATAACTCCTATTCACACCACCGGCCACCCAGGAATATTACCTGATAACACAAGCTCCATAGCTCCAGGACAAGACATAAGAAGGGACGGAATACGATTAATATTTACAGGAGCGTGGCAATATGTGATTAAATAGAGATCACACAATTAACACTGATTCGTCTGTCTGACCCGAGCTCTCTGTCAGGGGGGCTTCTGAAGGCTTATTTTAATAGCGAAGCCAGCCCCCTTTATCAGCTAAAATCAGCCCCCTGTAACAGCTAAACCTGCCCTCTTTAATAGCTAAACCAGCTCGTTTTAATATCTAAGCCGGCCCCCTTTAATGGGTAAAAAACCCTCTTTTAACAGCAAACCAAGCCCCATGTAACAACTAAGCTGGGCCCCTTTAATAGCTAAGCCAGACCCCTTTAATGGGTAAACCAGGCCTCTTTATATAGCCAAGCCAGCCACATTTAATAGCTAAGCAAGCCTCTTTTAATAGCTAACCCAGCTAAACCTTCCTCCTTTAATAGCAAGACGGCCCCTTTTAATGGGTAAACCAGGCCCATTTAATAGTTAAGCCAGCCCAGCCCCCTTTAATAGTAAAGTCAGCCCCCTAAATCAGGCTCCTTTAATAGCCAAAGTAGCTTCCTTAAATAGCCATGCTAGCCCTCTTTAATAGCTAAGCCAGCCCCCTTTAATGGCTAAGCCAACCCACTTTAATGGGTAAACCAGTCCCCTTTAATAGCTAAGCTAGCCTCTTTTAGTAGCTAAACAAGCCCTCTTTAACACATAAACCAGTCCCCATTAATAGCTAAGCCAGTACCCTTTAATAGCTAAGCCAGCACCATTTAATAGCTAAGCCAATCCCCTTTAATAGCTAAGCCAATCCCCTTTAATAGCTAAGCCAATCCCCTTTAATAGCTAAGCCAGTCCCCTTTAATAGCTAAGCCAATTCCCTTTAATAGCCAAGCCAGTCCGCTTTAATAGCTAAGCCAGCCCCATTTAATAGCTAAGCCAGCCCCTTCATTGTCTATACATCAGATGGGAAAGAAAAAGAGCGCTGACGTAGCAACTTAGAGGAGCCGCATCCCCCTTCTCCATCTTTACATTGGCTGTGACAAAGAAGGGGACTTGTTTAGCTCCTAAAACACAGTGAGCCAGCCCCCTTTACCCACTTGATATGAAAATGGAGGATAGAAAACTGCAAATCCACCCTTGTTTTTTCAAGTTTCGTTTCTCCAATATTCCGTGTGCGGTAAAAATAAAACTGGTAAGGCCGGTTTCACACATCCGGCTTTTCGCCGTTTTGCCGGATTCGGCACACGCTAGTACAGTGTATACAGTACAGTGGCAGCACGACAAGCTCCGGTCACGTGACAGCATGTGACCGGAGCTTGTCGTGCTGCCACTGTACTGTATACACTGTACTGGCGTGAGCCGAATCCGGCAAAACGGCGAAAAGCTGGATGTGTGAACCTAGCCTAACATGAATTTCCAGGTCAGTGCAATTACAGTGAAGCCAAACGTGTACATATATTATTTTTAACATATTTAGTTAAAAAATCTGCAGAATGCTGTGTTTTGTGTCAATATTTGAGAGACGTCACTTATTTTTTTATTTTCAGACAGAAGAATTGTATGAAAACGTGTCTTTTTGAGTTGAGCTTATGTTTTTATTGTTGTTTATATACTGTACTGTTTTGATTGTTTGTTTTTATTGCATTTTATTTTGACCATATCATTTTTATGCAGATTTTACTCCTCCGAGCTGTATAAACTTGAACGCTGATTGGATGAAACAGATCATGTGATGTGTATTTGTGTAATGAGGGGGTTGCGGCCTAAGGATATAACACCCTTTATCAAGGTGTCCAGAATTATTAGGCGTCTTTTTTTGGCACCCAGTGTATCATTTACTTGTCGGTATTTTTCCTCTTTTTGGACTTTAGCCTTAATAAATTAATGAATGTGTTGTTTTAACCCTGATTTTTCTGCAGGACAAAGCCCCATCACAGCATCAAAGTCTTCACTGCTCAGCTGCCAGTAAGGGCTTTCGCCCCTTCACGACCTTTGACGTACTGATATATCATGGGTTGTGTGTCTGCCTTTGATGCGGGCTCACACGCTGAGCCTGCATCTTTCCCTGCACATGTTAGCTGATCTGATCAGCCGTCAAGTAACAGGCCGGAATCTCAACTCTGGTTGTGGGTAGAGGCCGGCATGATTTGGGTTAGAAGGGAGGGGTCAGGGTTAGAAGGTGGGTTTTAGAATGTGGGGGGGTTTATATAGGACAATCAGAAAGTGGGTCCCCCTTTTCGGCCCGATCAAAGTGCGCCTGCGCAGGACTGCAATGCCAGCTTGGGTGGATGACACAGGACACGTCATCCATACAGGCCTGCAAAGAATGAGGACTGCCATGACAGCAGAGAGGAGGCGCTGGACCAAAGATCAGCAACACCCATTGGACTGGACCGCCCCTTAAGTATTATAAAGGTGTTTTTGATGTTCTACAGTGCGACCTGGGGTCTTATACAGTGTGTCCACCCATATCCTGTTCACCGCCATTAACTTGAGAACGGCGGCAGCTATAGGCATAGAAGTGGTGTCTAGGTATAGTAAAGTAGCTTGCACTACGCAATTAAACCACCTATAGCACCACCTGGTGGAAAACAACGGAGTTAGCATTTTTATCTCGAAAACGGAACGAGATAGAGAAAAAAAAAGTGAATTACAAAGTTGTAGGGCATCATCAATTCAATACGAATCGACACCTTGCATAGAGATAGGCTATGATTAGAACGTGTAAAACTCACAAGGCTGCGGACGTGAAGCGATACCTCATGGAGACCTTCCTACAAGTCATTGGGTATGGTGGCTGTGTGGAGTGGCCTCCACGCTCACCTGACCTGACCCCATTGGACTTCTTTCTGTGAGGTCACATCAAACAGCAGGTGTATGCGACACCTCCACCAACATTGCAGGACCTACGATGACGTATCACAGATGCTTGTGCAAACGTGTCACCTACCATATTGCACAACGTGCAGCAAGATACAGTATGCTGTGCAGAGTCCAGATGTGCATTGCAGCTGACGGGGGCCACTTAGCATTTCTGAATTGATGATGCCCTACAACTTTGTAATTCACTTTTTTTCTCTATCTTGCTCCGTTTTCAAGATAAAAATGCTAACTCCGTTGTTTTCCACCGGGTGGCGCTATAGGTGATTTCATTGCGTAGCGCATGGCTACTTTACCATACCTAGACACCACTTCTATGCCTTCAGCTGCCGCCGTTCTCAAGTTAATGGCGGTGGACAGGATATGGGTGGACACACTGTATATAGTATTCTGGAATGCTGTATATAAGGTCTCACTGGTGGTGGCTGCAGGTTATAGTTGCCAAATCTGGTGACCGGTTCCCTTTTCAGAGCAGCGCTCACAAGCTTTTTAACAAGAAGCTTGTAAGCGCTTCACTCCTTGCTTAGAGATCTGTCCACTGCAGCATGGCCGGTTACCAAGTCAAAGACTTTGAAACTATAAAATTAAAAAATGAGGATTTTTTTTAATAAGAAGTAGGTTGCAAAATTACTAGATTTTCCAAAAACTTTGCACTTTTACCCATTTCCTTTTGTGCATTGTTTATAGGTTCAGATTCAAAGATGGTTGTAAAAACTACGCAGTATTTGTTACTTGCATCAATCTTGTATATTTAGGAGGGGATATCCTCCGCTTCAGTCAGGCAGGAGTACAAGCTGCGATTTCTTGCTGAGCCGCGTCATTCGCAGTCCGGACACCGAGCAGTCAGTATCCATGCCGCACAGATTACACAATCGGACATATTTCCGGGAGGGGAACACAGAAAGTTGTTTCTGTGACGCCCTGGACTAGCCAGGTAGTCACAGACATAACGACACACACACACCCTCCCCTGGACAGTTCACACCAGTCAAACAAAAACCCTTGTTGCCTCCCTCCAGGGTCTGTTGTCCACATCCGGTGGAGCGGACCCAGGCTTTTGGCCCCACCCACCGAGGAGTTGACAGGCCTGGAGGCGGGAAAAGTGACAGTTTTTCAGTTGGAGGTGAAAGTGAGAGGACAGAACCTGTTAGTGTCTGGGTAGGGGCCCAGGCACTATTAGCAAGGTTGGCAGACAGTGGTGGCCGTCTGCAGGAGTTAGTGGATCTCTGTGGAACTGTAGGACCAGGGTCGGGCGGTGGCCCGCCGGTACCGAGCCGGGGAGCAGAGTGAAGCTAAGCACACAGGCAGGGCCATCGGACCCCGACCAGGCTTGGAGCCGCCGGCAAAGGTCAAATCCGAAAGTGACCGGAACCCCAGGGGTTTCCTAATACCAAAGACCCGACAGAAGGCAACAGTCCACACCGTGAAGATACACAGCGACCGCCATAGCCTAGAGATCCAAGGGCCAGCGCCTGCGGGCAAAACGGGCTCCTTCGGTACCTATACGCCGGGGAGCGGACTACCGGTGGGCAACCACGGGAGTCAGAACACTAACAAGGTGCAGGGAAAGACAGCCACCATCAACCTGTCCGGGGAGAGAAAAGACACTGCAGCCAGCTGCGGGACCCGTCCATCCAGCCGTTTGGTTTACCAGAGACTCTGTGAACTTGTGCCTGAGTGAGTACAACAGTGCCATCCGGCACCGCGCCGCGCTGCCCCTGCAACCCTGCACCCTGGCCATCCAGCCTCCCCGTATCGCCATCCGGGCCCCGGGATCACCAACCCCTACCCACGGAGGGGACAACATCCTAGCTGCTCCCTACCATCTCTCCCGGGATCCCAGTCACCAGCAGCGGTGGTGCCCATAATCACCACGACCCGTGGGTGGCGTCACGAACTCTCCCCCAAAACAAACCACCCCCCTTTTCACTCGTGGACGAGGAGCACTGCTCCAGTCCCCGGGTCCGGCCCACCGCTTGAGCCACCAAGCAGCAGAAGCCCCGGGCCCAAGCCTGGTGAGCGCGTCCCCTCCGCCCGCGACATTTCCGTTCGCACATTTCCGTTGGCGAAGGCGTTTTTTTCCTATTTATTGCTCCTTTAAATCAATTTCTGGCCAACAGTCTTGAACAGGTGAAGAAATTAAAGTGCAATCCAAGTGCAACCTCTGTTTTCTGACACATGGCTGCCCGTGTGGGATTAATATAGCGGAGAACGTTCTCTACCCAAGGTAATTTTCTCCCCGTATCAATTCCACCTCCTTCAATCCATCTGGTACGTTCCAGAGTTTAATTATTATGCGAACGTCCCATGATTTTTGCAGCTGAAGGCGCGGGTATTTTTGTAGAAATACCATATGTTTTCCAAAGAAATTGCAGAGAGATTAATTATGTGTTCCGGGGCTTTACGCTCTTTTACAATTACAGCTGGATAAAGTGGAAATTACTGCATTGCCTGTACAAGACAGTGAGGGCTTAATTATTAGCTAAAGTGTAAAAGCACAACACAGCTAAGGTACCACCGATACCGAAATTATATGTATGAGATCCATGTTGTCAGGACGCCACGCTGGGCACTGTCAGCGCATCCAGACACTTTATGTGCCGCATCCGCACTCATCTCTGGGGAAACTACATCCTCTAATCTTGGGTTTTATAACTTCTCAAAGTAAGGGGTACTTCTCACATAGCGAGATCGCTAAGGAAATCGCTGCTGAGTCACGTTTTTTGTGACGCACCAGTGACCTCATTAGCGATCTCGCTGTGTGTGACACTGGGCAGCGATCTGGCCCCTGCTGTGAGGTCGCTGCTCGTTACACACAGCCCTGGTTCATTTTTTGGACGTTGCTCTCCCGCTGTGAAGCACACATTGCTGTGTGTGACAGCGAGAGAGCAACGATCTGAATGTGCAGGGAGCCGGCTTCTGGCAGCCTGCGGTAAGCTGTATCCAAGGTAAATATCGGGTAACCAAGCAAAGTGCTTTGCTTGGTTACCCAATATTTACCTTGGTTACTAGCGTCCGCCGCTCTCAGGCTGCCAGTGCCGGCTCCCTGCACACGTAGCCGGAGTACACATCGGGTAAATAAGCAAAGCGGTTTGCTTATTAACTCGATGTGTACTCTGGCTAGGAGTGCAGGGAGCCAGCGCTAAGCGGTGTGCACTGGTAACCAAGGTAAATATCGGGTAACCAAGCGCTTGGTTACCCAATATTTACCTTAGTTACCAAGCGCAGCATCGCTTCCACGCGTCGCTGGGGGCTGGTCACTGGTCGCTGGTGAGATCTGCCTGATTGACAGCTCACCAGCGACCATGTAGCGATGCACCAGATGACTGGTGGGATCGCTGGAGAGTCGCTAAAGTGTGACAGTACCCTAAGAAAACTTACCGATACTAAATATTCAACCTATCTGCATGAATAGGGGCTTATCTGCAGTACCCCACTATGGCCACTATGCAGATGATGGCGCTGTGCTGTTCTGATCTGCCACTGATCACATCCAATTGATGCTGGCACTGGGAAGAGCCGATTGGCTGAGCCACTTGGTGTACTACTGGTCAATCCCTCCTAGTAGACTTCTTAGACCAGGAAAGATGGTACAAGCCTCTGAGTTATTGGCTGTAAAGGCCCCTTCATACGCAGCGATATCGCTAGCGATGGCACCCGCCCCCGTCGTTTGTGCGTCATGGGCGATTTGCTGCCCGTGGCGCACAATATCGTTTGGAGCTGTCACACGGACTTACCTGTCTAGCGACGTCGCTGTGGCCGGCGAACCGCCTCCTTTCTAAGGGGGCGGTTCATGCGGCGTCACTAAGCGGCCCCCCAATAGAAGCGGAGGGGTGGAGATGAGCGGCTGTAACATCCCGCCCAGCTCCTTCCTTCCTCATTGCCGGCGGCCGCAGGTAAGCTGTAGCTCGTCATTCCCGGGGTGTCACACGTAGCGATGTGTGATACCTCAGGAACGACAAACAACCTGCGTCCTCAACAATCAGCGATTTTTTTGAAAAGGAACGATGAGTCAACGATCAACGATTAGGTGAGTATTTTTGATAGTTAACGGCCGTTCGTTGGGTTCACAAGCAACGACGTCGCTAACGATGCCGGATGTGCGTCACAGAATCAGTGACCCCGGCGATATATCGTTGGATACGTCGTTGCGTGTAACGGGGCCTTTACAATGTTGATGTGACACAAGCACTTCATATATTAACAGACACTGGACGCAGCAGTGAAGACTGAACACTAGACCTGGGGAGGGTGAGGAAAGAACAGTGTGTTTACAAAACAAACTGCAGACCGGGAACAGGGGGGGTTCCGAAACTGGAAAACCTCTTAAAGGGGTTTTTCCACAAAGTTGATTTTAATCAATAGATCTTGGAATAATAATAATAATAATTTCCACAATTGGATGTGTTTATATAAAATGTTCCTGTGCTGAGATAGCAGGGACACATACATAAGGTTATGTACTGTGTAACGGCCGTGTCTGACCGTACAGGGACATGGTCTGAGCATACCACAGCTCCTGGGCAGGGGAGGAAGTAAAAGAGTATAAATACATTACAGCACGGGATTACAAATAATTATTTCTTTGAGATAAAACATTTTTTTTTAAAAAAAAAAGACAAGGAAATGTTTTACCTCACAAAAAGAATTATCTATGATCCCATGCTGTAATGTCTGTATACTTTTTCTTTACTTCCTCCCCTGCCCAGGAGCTGTGGTAGGATCAGACCTTGATCCTGTACGGTCAGACACGGCCATTACACAGTACAAAGCAAGGACACATATATAAGATTATCTCAGCACAGGAACATTTTATATAAACACATCCAATTGTGGAAATTATTATTATTCCAAGATCTATGGATTAAAATGAACTTTGTTCTTGATGAAACACCCCTTTAACCCACCCATACTGCCTGCCTGTTGTAGATGTGATGGACTGTGGGATCTGGGTTCCCCATTTTTTAGGAATTCCGGACCATTCAGCCATCCTGGGGTGAAGTTTTAACCCGGAATCTTCACGACTAACTCCGCTTGCTCCCATTACCATACTTATTGAATTATTATTATTATTATTATTATTATTATTATTAATAATAATAATAATAATAATAAATAATAAAAATATTACTTATTATTATAGATCCATTTATTCCATGGCGCTTTACATATGAGAAGGGGTGTACATAATAGGGACAAGTACAATAATCATAAACAATACAAGACACAGTCTGGTACAGGAGGAGAGAGGTCCCTGCCTCTTCTTTTGGTAAATGAAACTAACTTTTTTGACAAGTACTATAGACAAAATCCCCCCCCCCCTCAAAAAAGCTGCATTTTATAATTGCCATTTTTATTGTCAAGAGTAAAGGTTTTGGCTGCAGAAAAAAAAAAAAACTATAAAAACACATGAATGTGGCAGGAAAAATGCTAAGTAAAATACGCACTTTTTTATACATATATTTTTTTTTCCTCTTATTTGAATGGGTGAAAAACGCTGCAAAAATGCTGAAATAATTAACACGATGCAGATTTGGAAAAAAAAACGAAAAAACCCCAAAAGATTGCATATTTAATGGTTTAAATGTGCAAGAAAAAAAATAATTAAAAGCAGTGTGTATACCTATTATTTAATACAGGTATAATATTAAATATAATATAAAAAAAATCTTGGTCGCTAAGGCTGGTTTTTGCCGCCAGGCACAATCCGGCGAAAAAACGTACCCGTCGCATCAGTTTTTTCCATGTGTTCCTTCCATTTTTTGACAGATCCGTTTTTTTGAACTGCGCATGCTCAGTATCACCATGGATCCGTCAAGAAATGGAAGTAACACATGGAAAAAAAACTGATGCGACGGATACATTTTTTCGCCGGATCCATTGCATTCCGTCATATACTGGATGACTACGGATCCGGTGCCCATAGGCTTTAATTATACAACATGCCAGACAGCGTGCTCCGTTTTTTTGCCGGAGACAAAAAACGTTGCATGCTGCGTCCTTTTCGGCAGCCGGACGAAGAAATTTTGCCGGATCTGGCGGACGCCGCATGCAACGTAAGGCCATCCGGCACAATCCGGTGCTAATACAAGTCTATGGGGAATAAAACGGATCCGACGTCGGATCTGTTTTATCTGCATTTTGCCAGACTGTGCCTGACGGTGAAAAACGGATGTGTGAAAGCAGCCTAAGGAGTTAATTATAACGCTGTCTATCCTTTCAGCAGTAGGGGGCGGCAATGAGCAAAGATAAGAAATCTGATGTTCTGCTGCATAAGGATGTTCAGGAAAAAAAAAGTATTGTGCAGCGTGCAGTGTATATAAACTGTGATAATCCGTAACTGTGTATTAAAAAATTATTTGTAAATAAAAGTTCTCTCCTATCAGTATACAGGGATAACTTGCTGATCACTGGAGCTCTGACCGCTGGAATCCCCAGTAATCCCAAAATCGGGGGTCCGGATCTCTGAGAATGGGGTCCTGAATGCAGCAGAGATGCATCACCACCATTATAGCTCCAACATATACAGTATAACATTACACAAACAGGCAGCACTCCCACATTACATAAGTGACCTGAAGTCGTCTCACCGGCGCTTTAATAAGCAGTTATCTCATGCCATTTACTTACCACATACTCAAAGACCAGGGTGAGGGTCTCCTTGGTGTGGATGATATCGTGCAGCAGCACTATGTTTGCATGCTTCAGCCCCTTTAACAGTGATGCTGCAAAAAAAAAAAAAAACAAACAACACAGTGATTATTCAAGGTTTCCAGATTAGAAAACAAAAATGTATTTCTGTTTCTCATTAGGGAATTCTAAGAGAACCTGTCCTCAGGATTGTGTATGCTAGAGTTAAGGTACGGCCATAATGGTGCTGCGATATTGGTTTAGTAGATGCCTTCATTGACAAAATCCGCACCTTTTTAATCATTAGGGGTTTGCTTTTCCTAAGCTTTTGGTTCATTGGGATGTGACAATAAGGCAGGAAAGCAAAGCGGGACTGTGGGGGCGGGACAGAGGAGCAGGACAGTAGAGCAGGGCGGGACTATGGGGGCTGGATAGAGGGGCAGGACAGTAGGGCAGGAGAGCAGGGAGGGGCAGGAGAGCAGGGCGGGACTGTGGGGGCAGGACAGAGCAGGAGAGCAGGGCGGGACTGTGGGGGCGGGACAGAGGGGCAGGAGAGCAGGGCAGGACTATGGGGGCAGGAGAGCAGGGCGGGACTGTGGGGGCGGGACAGAAGTACAGGACAGTAGGGCAGGAGAGCAGGGCAGGACTAAGGGGGCAGGAGAGCAGGGAGGGACTGTGGGGGCAGGACAGAGCAG